>NC_031772.1:6706524-6893440 GCF_001522545.3 Parus major
GACGTCCGGCCCCGTCCCGGGGCGGGGAAGGGGCACCGCGAGTGGAGGCCGCCGGGGCTGCCCGGCCCCGGCCCCGGCCCCGCTCGGTCCGTGCTTTCCCGCAGCTCCGGGTGGCGATCGCTGGCTCGGGACCTCCCGCAGCTCGTGGGCAGCAGCGGAGGCGGCTGCGGGGAGGCGGCGTTCCACCAGCCGCCCGTTTTTCACCGGTTCTCGAACTTGTCTGTGTCTGGGGGGGCTTCTGCTTTCAGAAGGTTTGTGTTCGGTCCCTGGTACAGAAGGCAGAGACAGCCCCTGGCACTGATTTTTAATCAAAGATTGAATAATGCCCTATTTATTTTTTACTTTGTTTTTCTGGTCTTATAAAAGGGCTAAAGAAGCTCTGCTTTGGTTTTATCTTTGGCTGTGTTTATGTGCCTATTTATACTTAAGGTCCTTAATAATATACTCTGGACCGAGTATTGTGCATACACGATATGTGTTTGCAGCATAGTTTCATGGTACATCTCCACGCAAGAGCTTTGTGGGTGAGCCATTAGAAAAGATAAACATTTTCTTATCCCAGTCACAAAAAAAAAAATAAGTAAAGAGGCTTGCGGTTTGGTCTAAGCTGACTAACTAGGACTAGGTGCAGAAACTACTCCTGAAAGCCTCTTGCATGATTGTTTTCAGTGTGTCTGTGTAATTACATAAAGAAGAGTGCTGGCAAAGGATCCTGAATGCACAACTCTCATCTGGCATTCTTCGTCAGTGTGTTGGGTGTCAAAAATACTATTTAATTACTTCTTGTTTCTGTTTCAAAATTAAGACAATTTAGTGCTCCAGAAGGATGAAGATCTGCCAAAAGATAGCACTTCTCACCTACACAGGCTATGTGTTTGAACTTTAATCTTCCTGTTAGAGCTGCTGAATTTCATTTTGCATATTGGATGTGCTTACATGGTGGCTGCTAAGCTTTTCTAAGGATGAGCACCCATATCTGCTGATAGCTGTCATGACCTAGATTTAGTCCCAAAATCAGAGAGGAAATGCTCCTTGGGCCAGGCAGTTCCGTCTCCCTTCACATATGCACATGCTGTAATATGCACATCGTGTTGCAGAAACAACCCCCCTCGCTAGATCCTGAAAAGGCTAGACCTTGAATTTTTTTCCCTGAGGGGGTAGAAGTCACTGAACCAGAATCTGAACTTCAGTGTACACAGAATGCATTTGTAGCAGTTATGTGCTCAAAGATAAAACTCAGTGCTAAAGTGCAGTAAATCAATGCTGTCTGTGAGCTCACAGGCTACTCTGCAGTTCTGCTCCTGACTTCTAGTCAGTAGCACTCCCTGGAGAGAGCAAATGATGTTTAGAAATCATCCTTGCAATCCAGTGGTTGACAGTGGAATTTGCAGGATAATTTGCCACAGTATTTGCTGCTCTTTGGAGAACTTGTGAACAGCAACCAAGTCTGATATCACAGCTGTTTGGAGAAGATGCAGGAAAAAAAAGACACCCGAAGGAACCTTGACACTCAGTCCCACGCTACCCTTCGGCATGTTTGGGGAGAGATAGAACTTCCTGCTTCTCTGAGCTCAGTTGGCTGCGTGGGGGGACTCCTCAGTTCCAAAATACCTGCTAACTAGAATGCTTGGATCCAGTTTGTGCTGCTCTGTGGGCAGTTGTGTACTTTGCTGTCTTAATCAATCTGGAGAACAAACATCTATGCAAAATAAATAGTGTTGTGTGCCTTCAGCCATTTGTCAGTGAACCTCTGTCTGGAAATCTCACATTTAAAGAAAATAAATAAAGAGCATCTTGCTGAGAAACCACAGGCTGCTCTTTCTGGCAGCCTGGCTAAGAGTAGTATTCGTGCTGTTTGTATAGTCACCTTCTGCATAGGTATCTTTGTGGGTCTGTATTAAAGGACACTTCTGGGTTCACTTCTGCTCTCTGTGACCAGCCTCTTGATACTGCTTTTCTCTATGGGTGATTGGTGTTTGTTAATTTTAGGCCTTAGACATGTAGAATCCCATAGTGCCACTTGTAACTAACTTCCATATCAATTTGGTACATTTGGCAAGAAAAATATTCTCTTAAAATCAGTCTGGTATTGAGGTGAGGAAAAGGTGTTTCTCCTTCTTTGAGTATCATCTGTAATTAAGATTCTGCAGGCCAACTCATGTCTGCCGTGCCAGTTCTGCAGTTCCTTTGCAATAATTTTCTCCCCTGACACACTTGTCCAATCTTATTTCCTTTCTGTGGATGTCAAAAAGCAGAATTTGCTACCACAACTAGAAAGCAGTTGAGGTGCAACCAGAAGGCAGTTAAGGTTTCTGAACATCACTTAACATTAGAAATGAATTAGATTTGTACACTGAACCAGCAGTGTATAAGTGGCAGTTGCTTACCCCATTTTTGTTATCCATGCTTGCTGCTGTCATCCCTCAGGGATGAAGAGGAATTTTTGATCCTATTCTAATGCCATAAGTACTGCTGAGCTTGTTAAGATGTGAGAAGAGGCGAATAGTCGGGTACTTGTGGTTTATCCAGTAAGTGAGGTTTTCCTTGAGTGGTGTGGGTAATCAGAAGAAAAAGACCTGTAATTTAAGCTGCTGTAGCCTACATTTATTGTCTTGATTTTCACTGGATTACTGAATACTCCTGTCTTTTGTAGTATGGGTGGTAAAGAACATTGGCTTTGGCTTTTTTACCAGAGCTTGGTAATCCTGTGCTTGTTGACAGTGTATTTAAGTGCTGTTCATATGTATTTCCCTTTCCAAGACCTGCATCATCTTTTGGGAAACCTGTCTCAGGTTTGGGGAAAAAAATAAAGTGACTTTTTCAACAAATCTAGCTGCAGGCATAAATTCCATGACCTGCAGGTCCCAGTTTGGTCAGAAGTTTTCTAATAAAACAACAGCTCCATTCCATGTATTCAGTTTTTTCTCCCTAAGTGACACTGTCCAGCTTTGTTCACCTTGCCCACAGTTCTTAGCAACAGCTTTTTACCAAGTGCATGTACACAGAATTGGCATGAAAGGAAGGATGGATAACTGATAGTGTGTACTGTCACTGCTCAAGCAAGTAATCAGGGACATGCACAGATTTACCTGGTCTCTAGGTAACAGCTATAAAACATAACTTAAGAACACAACCTTGTACCAATACCTGTAGGAGTACTAGAGAACTCTTGGGTACAGTCTTGGTCCCACAACAGAAGATGGTCAGAGCTGCCTAGACGAAGTTACTTGGGATCCAAAAGCATCTATCAGTCTGACAATTGATGAATTGACCTGTGCATCAGAGCTGCTTGCTGGAAGAGAGAAAGAATTTACTTACAAATTTGGATCCTTGAAAGCCTTTGGGATTTGCACTGTGGTTGTCAGTAGAGGTGGGCTTCAGATCTTGCCTGGCAAGCAGCAAGACAAGGAAACCATTCCTTTGCCAGGTTTCTCACAACGTGGGAGTGCTACATGAAAAGAATCTTGAGCATTCAGTTATTGTCCAACTTGGTGATGTTTGAATGAGTGACTGCTGGTACAGGTTCTATCTGCAGAGCAAAGGCAGCCCATGACTGGGTTATTCGGCTGATGATCCCTGGGGCTGGCTTCAATTTCTTGTTTTGTCAGACTCCTCAGAACTTTGGAGAAAGCTTTAAGGGTTTTTTGTGCTTCATCTTTTTTTCCCTGCATGGAAGTGGTAAGACTGCTTTGCAGTATGCCAAGGTGATAAATGCAAAGAGCTGCACAGAAAATTTGATTTCATGTAGATCTCAGCAGTGAGAGAAAATTCCCAAATCAGGCTGAGAACTGAGTGTAATTGTATAGCTATGAGCCCTAATTTCATTTTCTTTTTGTTCAGGGAAATAAAATCGTACAGAGTAGGGATAATTTCATGCTAATTCATAAAGATGAATGCTATGCATTTAGGTGCTTAGCATTCTGAAGCTTATTTCCAGTTGTAAGTGATTTATAAAAGGTTTTATTTGAATTTAAAACTTTAAATTCTTGAGATTTCTCCGAATGCATTTGGGAGAGATATCCTCCTTGCTGTAAGGAGAAAAAAACAAGCAAGCAAACAAAACACCCAAACCATGTGCATATACAGCATATCTTTTTCATTTTCTTATGTAGAATGTTCCATTCTCTACATATTTTTTCATGTGTTGAAATTGCAAAATAAGAATTTGGCTTCCATGCTTCAATACAGATGAAACCATTTAGCAAATAATGTCTTGCAAGGGTCATCAACTCCAATGTTGAGAGCCCAGAGATGCTGTGCCTTCCACTATCCCTAACTGTGCCTAGTCTTAAAATGTGTCTGGAATTAAGGACTGCTACTTCTTCATACACTTGTGTTTTTCAAAAAGAAAACAGAAATATTTAGAGGACTGATACACTATTATTTATTTTCAGTTCTTAAAGGTGATAAGAGAGTAAAGAAGTGTTACTCTGGGTTACTATGAGATAAATGGAATAATCTAGGTTAGTCATAATAATAGGGGTATCAAAAGCTCCTGGTTGTCTTCAAATTTGATTAAATAATTGGAGATGCTTGCAGTCCTCTTGTGAAAGGACATCCTGACAAATAAAATTCTGAGCATGCAATTTTAATGTCTTCTATGAATATGACTTATCAGATTACTTGTGGTACTTTAAAATCCAACTGGGACTGCAAATTTCTTGTCTGCCACAAATAAATTAATGCCATTTAGCTTCCAATTATGCAGCCTACAACCAGGTTAATCTTAATTGATTATATGCTTTCAGTGTGTTTGCATATGCCTGTCCAATAATCAAAACCTTTCTAGATGCTGGTGTTTAAGTTTTTTGGAGTGCTGGGTTCACAGAAGGAAAAAATGTTGCTCAGAATTGTTTTTGTTTGAAAGAGAGAGAAACCTCCTCTGTTCTGCATAATGCCTGTGCATAAAGGGACACAAGCCTTAGCATTTAAGGAAGGCTAACCTAGTGGCTTGACATTTGTTTTCATCTAAATTATTTTTATATTCCAGTCAGTTTGTAACTTCCACTTTCTAGGTGAAGGATTCCCAGCTGATGTTGCCTTTGAAGAAAACAGTTACCACTGGCCATGCTCAGTATAACTCTCTCTATTCTCATAATGTTTTTTGCCTGCATAATTCACAGGGAACTTCTAAAATACTCTTTTATGAGTACTTAACTGACTCTTAATTTACAGACACTCTCTGTTGTTTAAATGCACTGACCTGAATCTTGGGAGGGAGCATAGATATTGTAGTGGCTTGTTCTCTGTGCAAGTGTTTGAAAGCTTCCAGGTGTTAAAATTCTTCTCCCAAGCCCAACAGAGCTTGGCTACAAGAATATAGAAACACTGTAAGGATCTTTATACTTAAAGAACATAATTTAATATAATTTATTAATTGATTAATTTCAAACCTTATCCTATGTTTAGTTTTGCCAAGAGAAGTTCTTAGAGGAACATTTTTGCAGCACAGAGGTGATTAATAATATGTATACTCTGTTCTGGACATTAAAACCAAGGACAATCATCTCCAGACCAGATCAGTAAGTGTCACCTTACAGAATTTCAGATTTCTTTAAAAAACTTTCTGCCACTGGGCAAGGAATTCAGAAAAAAAATATAGTCTCTTTATTTTTCTCTTTAGCTCTTTTTTCCTGCTTGCTTTTTTTACACCCTTTTGCCACTTTTCACTTATCCTTCAAGTTCATTGGGGCAGGGACTGATTCATGGTTACTTTCCTGGGGTCTTATATTGCAGGTAGTGGAGTGTCCTAGAGCCTTCATTTTATAATTAGCTGGGTGAACTGTACAGCTTTAAGAAAATCTGGAGTTTATTTCCTTTTACATTTTGCACCCCCTGTTCTGCTTTAGACAGAGGGTTTGCTGCATTAAACACTCTGTGGACCTGTCAGTGTCCTGCAGCACTTTTCTCTATTGAGTGATTGGATTTGAGACTGGCCTCTTGGGCGTAAATGCTGATACCAGTCTCTCTTGCTCTGAAACAGGCAGTGTTTGAATGAGCTCTAAATTTTCCATGAGAAATTCATCAAGTGTAAAAAGCAAAATCAGTAGTTTTCACTGCTTTCTTGTAAAGGAGCTGCTATCTTTCCACCAAAAGAAAGCTCAAAATGGTGTTTTCACAGGGTTTGAAGAGCCGGTTGTGACTCGCAGTGCTAGGCTGTGGTCTGGGCTGGCATTGTTTGGGCTGGGTGAATTAAACAATAGCCACAGCCTGCAAACAAGAGGACAAAAGCGTTTTCAAGGCCATGCTTCTAGCAAGCAAAAAAAAACCCAGACTGTTCAGGAAAGAGGGAAGTCGTGGAGAGAAGTTAGCTATTGCCAGTGTTATGGATAGTGCACTGGAAGAGAAAGAAACAATACAATTAAAAAAACAGATGTGAAATAAGAGAACAGAGCAAGAGTTTGTCTTAAAGTTACTTTTTGCCATGGCTGAGCAGGAATGTGAAGAGGAGTCAGTGTTAGGCAGCCTCTGGAATTGGAGGAGTAAAGCAGAGAGCTGATTTCTGCCTGTAGCTTTTGCCAATGCTTGAGCTAGAATTCCAGTGGGAGCTGAGCTGTGCAAAGGAGGTTAAAGTGGGGCTGCTCTGGCATCTGTGAAGCCAGTCCAGCATTGAGGGACAACATACAAACTCCTGAGGCACTGCACAGTGCTATTAAATAGAGAAAAATTGTACAGCAGACTGGTTACTAATAATCTTCCACTCCTTTTAAAACTCCACCATTTTACCTTTTGGGTCTTTCTGTAGCTGTTAAACCTATGTCTAATTCTGTCCAGTTGGGAGTATTAAATCTGTATACACCTATATATAAGCATTTTTGTCACATAACTAGGAAATTTCACAATTAATCCAGTTGAAATTATGTAAGGGCATATTAATTGCATAGACTGCTTTCATTTTAGTCCTGTGTTTTAGGACACTTTGGAATTTCCAGTATGCAGAAACAGGTAAATATTTCTGCTAAACTTGAGAAGGTTCACAAGGGTCTTTGTAAGAGTAGAGTTTCTGCTATCATTCCACTCAATTTCTTTCAAGAGATGAATAATAATATACCTCACTAATAAAGAACCCCAAATTGTGGAATTGTCTTTTCCAGAGAAGGGGATAGATTTAGCTTGTCAGCCCTGTGTGCACAGTACAGACAGAGCTTCTTACTAACCTTGTGATGGCTTCTGTAAGAGTTGGTGACATGTCTTTGTCCTTTCTGAGCATTGTGCTGGCAGTTGCTTTTTCCATTAAGTAGCAAGAAGCATAGCTCGTGGCTGAGCAGGGTAAGTGAGGTTGAGGGAATATTGTGTGAGACTCCACAGGTGTATTTTCAGTTGTGTTCAGACAACTGAAGGGTGGTACTTGTCTGATGTGGCTGTTGAGCAATGGTGTAGCATCTCTAACTGTAGAAAATTTCTGGAGATGGCTGCCAATTCTGTTAAGGACAGATTTCAATACCTTGGTCTGTGCTTGTGTTACAGTCAAGTTTGGTTTAGATTCTGTGCTTCCCCTAGGGCAAAGTGTCCAGAGATCAGTGCAAAAATCAACTAACAACCTTCCTGGTGCCTTTCTAGTCATGCCTTAGGCTGAATGAGTATCATAATGTCTTTTGAGATTGCTTCAGCTGTATCTTTTCAGGTTTCCTTATAAGAAATAAGTAATTTTGATAATTATGTGATTTTTAAAAAAAAAAATATTTCTAGGTCTTAATCTGAATGTGGATGTTTAAAGATAAGTAAAAACTTAAGTTCTCACAGATATGTCTTAAAAACTTACTCATGGAGCTGTTAATACATGTGTTGCAAAGGAATGCTTGTGTTGGGTTTTCCAGTGGGTTCAAAACTTGTGATGAACTGAAGAAATCATCCTGAACTACCTTGAACTTTGGGAGCAAAACCAGATTATTGTACAGAATTAGCTGCAGAAGTGGTCTTAAAGGGAGGAAAGCACGTCAAGGTAGTAAAATAGGTATCCCATGTAGGGAATAAATTAGGACAAAGTCTGCAAATAGAGTCTGGGGTAGGGATAAGACAACAGGAAGCTCTTGTAGCCTGCTGAAGCTGAGAGCATGCACTGCTTTCTGGAGATCTGTGTGCTTCCCCATCTGGTGGCTGCCCAGACAAAACAGGAGAACCATCTGCCTTCCAGCTGGTCTGTCAGAAGGTGCCTACCGGGAAGCTCACGTGTTTGCTTGTGGAGCCTGCCAGTCCTTGCAGCCCGGAGATGGGATGTGAGGATCAACAGGGGAAAACAGGGAATAGAGGAATGCACACAGACAGGGCTCTCTTCATCATTAGAAACTTTCTGTGTTGTCCACTTGTTTGTATGAAGGTGCATCTTTCCTCTGGTGTTGTCTGTACAAGTAGCGGTATAAAAACCGATACCTAATTTTTCTTAAATCTTCAAACATACAATCTTGCACCTGTTTGTTTTAACCTATGTTAATTAATGAGTGGAAATCAGCTTAAAAGGTGGTGCATGGAAATCTCAAACTTGAATGCTGACTTTCCTCATCTTTCCTGAAAGTATGTACAAAATTTATTAAAAGGATCTGAACACTCACTGGCAAACAGTAGCTCCCTGTAGTGGAGCAAGACAAAAATGGTGTCTTGCAGGTTTGTCAGTTTGCGATAAAATCAGAGATATTTTGCTGGAAAGTTCACTTTAGATTCATGGATTGCATATTGGCTTCTTGTTGCCCACTTTAAACTTTTATTGAAACACTTAGAATCATAACAATGCATAACACTCAGAAGTCCTCCTAACACCGCCTGTTTCAGAGGCTTAGTCTGGGATTTTTTTGTTTGCTTTGCATAACGAGTCATTAAATCATAAGAAGCAGAAGGATTGCTGTGAAAGTCAGCACATTCTGCTCTTCTCTGTAGTTCTGCAAAGGGAAGGGAAGAGCGAGAGGGGCAGCGCCCGGCTGGGTCTCAGACCCTGGGGAGGGGACAGGATGGAAGCTGAACCTCGCTGGGAAGAGGGACGGAGTCACTTCAGTCCCTAATGAGGTTTACTAAGAACAGCATTGGGTTCTTTGCCAGTCTTGGCAGGGGCCAAGGGTATTAGCCATGTGCAGGGGTTGAAATAGAAATCAAGGTTTATTTTTAGCACCGGTCTCTTTAGGGCATATTGGAAACCTGATCAGGGAAGGGAAGTACTGTCATGCTCAGTGTGAGGGAGGCTCCTCAGCACCTGCAGTGTCAGTGGATCGTGAGCTGGAAGTGAAATTGGGAGAGTTGGATTTATATAGAATGTCTCCTCCTGGTGCTTCTGTGGGTTTGGTTTATCTCTGATTTGCTTGGCCAGACCTGGAGTGCTAAATGGAGATGAGGGCACAGAAGGAAAACTGCTTCCCAAATTACCTAAACATTTCATGGCTCAAATAGCTCTATTTTATTATGCATTAATGCAGATATTATTATTGGCCTGATGCATAGCTTATACTTTTACTAATTTTACCTGGAGCACTTAAAGGTAGACTACTGTAAAATAAACATGCACATTATGCTGATCACAAAGTATTGTTGTGAAAGACTACTGTGGGAGGGCACGCTCAGAATAGAAATGAGATTTAGTTTGACTCTAAAAGAATTTTTCTTCTCCAGGGAGTTTGCTGAATATGTCCATGAAGGCACCCACCCCCCCCATAATGCAACATGTGACACAGATTCTAGTGAAATGGTTGTTAACTGGTTTCCTGTTCTGGGGTATCCTGATTCATTACAGCAGTATTAGGCTTATTTTACAGAGATAAATTTTGTGGAAAATTGTTTTCCATGAAGCTTCACTCCATAGCAGACTGCTACAATCATTATGGAAAACTAGGCAAAGAAATTACAGGTCTCTGTGCCAAAAAATTTAAATATATTAATTATTAAGGTTTCTTTTATCATATTTAAGCAAAATAAGATAGGTATTTTTTAAAGATAGCATAGCGCATCAATATGCAATGCATTTTCTTTTACTGTAGTAAAATGTGGACTTAGAAAATCCATTTGTATTGTAAATTTACTATGAAATTGTCAAGGGCCATAGAACCTGTGTGTTGACCAGGGACTTGGTGAAATTGAGCTCACATTTCTTAGAGATGTATCTAATGCAATGTCCATTCCCTGTTTATTAATCTTTTGTTCAGATCCTCAGTTCACATTTGATTCTGGCTTTCTGTTGGTTAAATGGATCACATCCATGTGACACAAAGGTGCATGCCTTGTGCCTTAAATCTGCCACTTTCAAATGTGTAAGCACATTGTTTCTGTGCAAATAATGAAGCATCGAAGGAGTGAACATAATATATTTTATGTGACATACAAAAAACCTTGATATGCAAAGTCATGTGTCTGAGTATTTCTAGAGTTGTTTCACCTCTGTGTCCTCTGCAAGCTGAACTGTTTCTGTAACCCACTTCCCTGTCTTATAGAACCCCAAGTAATCTTCTGCGACCTTAATTAATTAAAATAAACGAATTGCTTTGCAGATGTGACACATTTTTAAATCTGTGCCTTCTAATCATGAACATTATTCCAACTATGTATTTATTTTTGATTGAGTAAATAAATACATAATCCCCCATATCCATTATGGCTTGTTTGTTCAGCAAGAGTTCTAATAGTAAAATACTTCTGCAAGTAAAATAAAATTAATATTGTACCTGTTTGATTGCAGGTTGCTTCTTACTATAACTTCGTTATGGAAATTTGGGGATTTAAACTTGAGAGTTGAGGCAGAATTCCAGTGTTGGTCTTAACTGAAGCTGGTTCAGGTGCAGAGTGAATTTGTTCTGTTGGGATAATTTCCTGCCCGAGTTGTGTTGGCTCAAGCTGCCAGGGCACTTCTTTCTCCTCTGTTGAGGAAAGATGTACCTGTATTTCTGTATTTTTCTGAAATCCAAATGGTATTTGAAGCTTAATGATCCTTCAGTCTTTGTGATGTACAAAGATGTCATTGGATATGAATGCCCTGGCTGTACATTTCTGCTCTCAGAACACCTGCAGTGGGCTGCTTTTCCTCTGACTGTTTTCACTCCAGTTTGTGTTAGAATAGATAATTCTGTTGTTCTCCACTTGGTGTTTTTTTGGGCTGGATTCCCACCCATGTGACATGAAACAATGTACAAAAATCGGATTTTTGTCTGACTTGCCTGATCTAGATAGTGAAAATACAGTGAGCCCTTTTTAAGCTGTTTTTTTGCCAATTGCTAATCTCATCCTGTTGTAGTATATCTGTTCTCTGACTTGTGTGAAAGGAGCCTCAGAGATGTATAGGATGGGGTTGAGGAAGACTTTTGTTTCCTGCTGCAGTGAAAAATTAATTCAAGACATGGCAACAGCTGCGGGTGACAATTTAGAGTTGCTGAATAAGTATTGTAATCAGCATTTATCACTGAAATCACATGGGATTAAATACTTTGAGGTGATTGTTCTTGGGCACAGCCTTAGGGAGGGTTATTACCATGACACAACTAGTTGTCATGGCAATGCATGGAGAAGAGGGAGACTCTTCCTTCCTCTTTTGCATTCTGCACTACTCTTATTAAAGGGAAGTCAGATCATTGGCAAAGTTGTAGTCTTCTTTTTAAAAATATAACAGCAGTTTGTACTATTGGCCCTTCATGTTCTGGTTGAGATCACAGCACGTTACATGTTCCTTTTGTGGATTTGCCTTTTCTTTGTGAAACTGGCCTCAACTTTCTCATGTGTGGGTGGTTGTGTCGTTTGTTCCCTTGCTTCCCCTGAAGTTGGGCTTTTCCCTGGAACCCAGCTGAGCTCCCAGAGTCTGTCCCAAGGTCAGAACAAGGTGGCAGCATGTGAGGATGCTGTTGGAGCTGTGCAGGGCACTGGGGTAATGCTGTCTTACAGGTTACCCTGCCTGCTTTCCCTGCAGTGCTTCACCTTCACACCCTGTCAGGTGATAAGTGAAGGTTGATACCAAAACAAAGAAAATCTGGGGAAAGTGATACAGTAAATTGGTCTCCCTGACTTGTTAATGGGTTTTGTTATTCAGTGAAATTAATATTGATAGCATTTCCTTTCTATGTGATGATCTGTGAGTTGTAGCCCTGCATTTTGCTGAAGTCACCTTGGTGAAACTCAGATAAGGTGAATTGGTCTTTGCACAAATGCTCAAATTACTGTTTTGGAGTCTAATTTATAATTAAAATTTATTTTTGAATATCTAGTTTCAGAAGTATGTTGTAAGCATCCCTTAATGGTTTATTTTATGCATCTAAAACCCTTTCTCTTTCATGTCATAAAGTAATGACAGGTCTTCACAGACCTCTCCCTGCTTGGGTCTCATCAGAATATGATTCTAGCAGTGCTAATGGACTATTACATATGTGTGTCCAGCCCACAAATGCTCATGTGGTAGCAAAGAGTTTTTATTAACTGTAAGTCAGACATAACTTTGCAAAACTGTGGTGTTTGTCTTAGAAGAGTTAATAAATAAGTTTGATCTTTGAAACTCTGTAGTCTTAAAACATAAAGTTTGGTAAATGTTTTTGCAGTGAAAAGCTATGCCAGGTCTCAAGTCTCATTTGACAAGTTTTTCCTTACAAGTTGAGCAGCCCCCAGTTAGTTTTTTAATAAAAACATCAACAACCTCAAATAGAATTTTATGTATTTGTTTTAGATATTTATTTAATGAGTGTCAGTTGTGGAGTTTTTCTTAATGTGGATTGATTTTTTTCTCACAGTTGCTGCAGCCCAAGCCATAGCAGAAGAAAGAAGAAGCCAAAGTGGCATTAGCCCTCTTGCAGTCCAGACCTCAATAAAGACAGCAACTAAACCAGGTATAATTACAGGTCATTGCTCTTAATGAAGTGCTGGGCTCACAAGGGAAAGTTAGTAGGGATTGAAACAAAGATATTTAGAGAGAAGTTTGGTGCTCTTTCTTCAGGAAGCATCAGAGCATCTGGTAGATGGTTTGTAGCTCTGGGTTTGGTGACAGCTTTCTGCTTTTGACTGGCTCAGAATCCAGCTGAAGTTGTCTGTCTTGTAAGCAGGGTGTGACAACAAAGATAAATGATGGTAACTGGGCAAGTTACCAGCTCACTTTTTGCTGAAATTCAAGTTTTTATACCTGCAAAGACTGCTTAAGTCTTGGTTCTGCTTAGTCTGCAAATGAGCTGTCCTGCAGTGCTCTGAATTTGTCATGACAGGTGAACTATCTGTTCCCAGATGACATTTTCCTAAATTCCTGTCATTCTTGTTCATGGGAGTTAATATGTGCAAGAATGAGGATCAGAGCTGACTTTGGAATAGGGTATATTCTCACATGTCTGACTTCTTAGGCTTTCTTTTGACTTTACCTATTGAGCCTTTAATACGATGTCTGCTTTCTCTTGCACCTATTAAAAATAGAGTTGTGAGGGAATGGAAAGAGGGAAAAGGAGGCTGTTCAGCTTTCTATGAATTTTTCAGATGGTATCTTTAATCTCCATATAAAATGTGCAGTGATACGGGGGTGTGTGCATCTCTTAGGAAGTTTCATTCTCCTTTTGATAGTAAAGACTTTTGACTTTTTATTTCAATTTGAATGTTCAAAGTCATTGACAATTATGTGTCTTCCAATTTTTTTTTGACAGTGATAGATGGTTCCATGCTAAGAACAGAAGAAAGGCAAAGACTGGCCAGGGAGCGTAGAGAAGAGCGGGAAAAGCAACATGGTATTCTCATGTTTCACTTAAAATAAAATTTTCTAAAATGTTTCTGTTAAAGGAATTACTGTCCCTCTTACTCCTTGTTCTGTCACTTTTTGTCAGCTTGCTGGTGACAAGAGACAAGGTCTGCTCTTGGTCTTCCATCAGTGTCCATCTGTGAACCTGAATGAGGAAGTTTTTGATTTGAGAGGAAAACACTGTAGAGAGTTTTAGTTTGTTGAAGCTCTGTGTCACTTCTGTCCTTCCATTTCCTAGTGACCACCCAGCAAATTTAGCCAATTCCTTATTGAAAGCCTTAACAAAAACACTTTGGAAAAGAAAAATTTTAGCTTAGAACTCCTTCCTATAAGCCTGAAGACTGACATTTGAAGAGTGCTGATTCAGAGAAAACCAAAAAAGATTTAGCTACTTAAATGGCTTGTTTGCCTTGAACACTGCTTCCCTTGTTACCCAGCACACTGAAATGACTCCTGTATTGAAGTGTCAGCAATATACACTTTATCTTAGCAGGGAATCTGAGACTAGAGAACAGCAGAAAACTCTTGCCCAGCTTTATGCTGTTTGTGATGTGAATCAGTGCATGTGTGTGTAGCAGGAGATGAAATGGTCACAGTGGGCCCTGGAGCCCTGGGTCTTGGGCTCCCAGCTTGTGAAAGAGATGTCTCTCTGAGCTGTATGTTTGTTTCTCAACATAAAAGCAAAGACCCCCAACAACAGGAATTATTGTGTCATCCTAGTATGGGAACAGGGTAGTATTATGATGCATATAAAACTCAGAAATATTTTGGGGCCCTGAGTGTAGATGCTGCCTGTGGTGTCATTATCTGTCAATATTGTTGGTGTCATTATCTGCTCTCCTGCTTCATTCCATCTGTCTGGCCATGGAAAATACCCTGTGCATTCTAGCTTTGTGTCACAGGACCTGAGGCTTCCTGTTGAACTGCACACAGCTGTTCCTTGGTGGAGGCTGCAGAGAATAGTGATATCACTGTTTTGAACTCCAATGCAGGAACTGTAGGGTCTTCCCATCTTGTCACTCAGTGCCTTAAAGATTACTATTTACTATATTTTGTTCTAAAAAATTAAATAAAGATGCAACACAGAAAATTCAACTTTTTGATTTTTAATTTACTGCTTCCTTTCAGAGACATCACCATTATGTTGATAAGAAAAGTATATGCTTAATATAGGGAATATACATATCCTGATATTCCTGTCTAGACAGTAAGGCCTAGTGGCAGGCAAAATTGGAATTCCACTTCCAACCTGGGGACATAATTAAAGATGAGTCTGACATCTGTGATGTCATCCACCTCTGCAAGCTCATCTTCCTGTACATTTCCATTTCAAGTGGTAAGAATTCTGCTTGGATAGTCTCTTGCTTGTAAGTTGCATTGCAATATCAATGAATGGCTAAATTTGATTTTAGTTTTTTCTTAAAAATATTCTTACAGCTGCCAAAGAGACACAAATCCTTGAAAAGGAGAGAAAAGCAAAACTCCAGTATGAAAAACAGTTAGAAGAAAGGCAGAGAAAGCTAAAAGAAATGAAGCAAAAAGAGGAACAACGGAGGGCAGCAGTTGAAGAAAAAAGGAAACAAAAAATAGAGGAGGAAAAGGTAACATTCATCAAAGTTCTATAGTTTAAAATAATTACATTGTTTTCCTACATTACCATGCTCTGAAGTGGTGTGAATGAGAGACTTAGGGAAATGATGAATGTGTTAGAAGATAAAAGTACTTTCCATGTCTATAGTGGGCTATGTAGGCATATGTCCACGTTCTCCACAGAGCTTTAGCTACAGCTGAGGCACTTGGGATTTCAGGAGCTGTGGCTGTTTGACTTCTGGCTATTTTTCACATGAGCAAAAACCCCACCCCATATTCTTAGATTTCCAGATGCCTTCAGAGCACTTTGTAGAGTATGTCTGTAAATCACCATGGGTGACAGCTCTTGGGTTTACTTCTCATATTCTGTGTCTTGCTTTCTTGGAGCTCTGCTGTGGCCTGAGACTCACATTCTCTTAGTTCTTCTTCATCAGAATTCATTCCTGTATGATGAAAGGTGGTGATGTTATCTGTGTATTTGTCATTGGCTGCTTTGAACTGTGTAGTGACTGTTCTCACTGGCCTTTGCTCTGACTGCACATGGACAGGCAGAGCAGTGTGTGAATTTGGGAGTCAGTGGATAGAAGCTGATAGCAGAAATAAATACATGAAGTTATCCCATCCTTTTGACAAGTCCCTCTGTTAGTGCATATTAAGTGTGCAAGTTCTGAAAGGATTAATTTCCAGGGTGTCAGCAGTGGAAGCATCTCACATCTGTGCTTTCATAAGCGGGTTGTAAGAACTTGCTTTGGGTCATTGCTGAAGAGCCTGTAAGCCTGGCTAGCTGCTCCTTTGGAGTTCAGTGTTATGCTGTTATAGCAATCCATCTTTGCTGCCCTTTTTCACTGGCAGTATTCTACACTGGTGTTTGGTTTTCTGTAATCAGCTCCTGGGTGTGATCAGATTGATAGTCTGTTTGAACTTCATGGAATGGTTTACATTGCTGGAGAACAGAAGTATTTGGGTGGGCTGTGACTGCAGTCCAGTGCAGTGTCATTTCTTCAAGCACCTACCCTATGCAAACAGCATCCTTTATGCTTCAAAAAGATGTTACCTTTAAATTTATTATATTTAGTCATGTAGTTTTGAGGATGGTAGATATGTTTTAAGTGGCCACCAGGACGAATAATCAAGGAAGACAAGGACTAGCAATGAGGTGTTAACCTTGTCTTTTACTCAGTCCCTGGAGATAACCTACACAGAGAGTTACAATGCAGAATCTGAAAGGTGGGAAGACAGTATGGATTTGACCTGTAAAACCTTGCCTTCAATCAGAAAGTGAAAACAGATCTTGACTTTGGTACTCTGACACGAGGAAAAGATACCAGCAAGATACCATCTACAGCTGTAAATTTGGTAGATAGAAGTGCATCAAAATATATAGTCTCCAGCATTATTGTTAACTTATTCAGCCAAGTCTTATTTAGTTATACATCTAATAAGGTAGAAGCAGCAGCACAGTAGCAAATACTGTGGAAAGGAAGTGGTTCTAAGAATCTTGAAGACCACAAGCCATGATGAGGATTCAGATCCCTGTCTCCCCACAGCTCCTCAGTTATTCTGTACATTTCTGCAGCTCACTGTATTGAGACCTTGAGCTCATTTCTGTCATTTGTAAAGTGAAGCCTATGTCTTTAACTCTGACTGAAGAATTACTGCACTGCAGATACCTCCATGGAAATACAATCTACAGATTACATAATGTCTGGGTACTTTGGCACCTTAGGTAAACTCTAGTTCAGGTTTCTCTAACAGAGGGGAAGCTAAGCTTTATATTTCAAACAAAAACTTTAAGTTTTATCTTTTGTCAGTGAGCAGAATCCTCCCTTCCTTCCAGGTTTACATTGTGTGTTTATCACGGCAACTTTTTTATTTTGTATTGTAAAATAATAATTGGTGTTGAAAGAAGGTGAAAGTCTTGTGTTCCCAAGTGGGACAAATGGCTGTTTAATGAGTTCCCTTGACATCTTACTGCAGTGTATCTGCAGCAAATATTGCTTCAAAAGATCACTTGGGATATAACTATTCCAGAAGAGAAATGTGTTGTTGACTCGTGTGGAAATCTGGCTGGCAAGAGAGTCTAGCGTGGTTACGGTTCATCTTTATGCACAAGAGCTAAAGCTCCCCTCTGGCAGTTACTAGTTCTGGAGACAGCAGCAAAAGCTTCTTTCAGCCCCCTTTGTCCTGTCAGCAGTGGTTGCTGAGGCCTGAAGTTGATTTGTCTTCTTTTGCAGTTTTGCCTTTATGTCTTGGTGCTCCTGGTTTCATCACATCTCTCATAATGTCAGTGTCCATTAATACCTGGGTCATTGTTTTTATCGTTCTTTGAAAGCACAAATAACTTTATTCTTGGTATTTTATAATGGAAAATTTTTATCATCTTTTAGAAATAACTTCACATATAAATAGTTTCAAGGGTAACCAATTACTTTTGCTCAGTTTGGGATCCATCCCTATTTAGAAAATAAGTAGTGCTGTTTACTGAATAGGAAATCTGTTTGGTGGCTATTTTAAGTAAAGAGTAGAATAGATTATCTGTGCTTTAGCTTGACCTAATCATGTTTGCAGTGTTTTGAAGCCATTAATTGCCTTCAATATTCTTTGCATGATAATTTTTGTAACAAAAGCCCGGTAAAAGAGATTATAAATCATACTGGGGAGGGGGGGAGTCTATATTTTGCTTTCTGCTGTGGCTGTGGTTAAGTGTTACAAGCTTCATGGAGCTGTTGTTTGGTAGGAGCGCTATGAAGCAGTTCTGCATCGCACCTTGGAACGGAATCAGCGGCTGGAAACACGACAGAAGAGATGGTCATGGGGGGGGTCTGTAACTCCAGACTCAGAAGGCAAAACAGGTAAGCAGCACTGTTTTTAGCAGGACTAAAATCACAGAATATTCTGTGTGAATACTGGCAGATGTAGCACTGGGGGGACCTGGGGATCCTTGCCTATCTTGGATCTTAAAGCAGGATCCCTGGGTAGCTCATGGGAAAGTGTCATATCTGTACTTGCCCTGAAATGCTGCTCAGAGCTATTTTTGATCTTGGGAAGAGCTGGAGAGAAGCTCCATGGGAAATATAACACGTGACAGCACTGCCAGCCCTCAAACATCAGATAAGGGGAATTATGATCTTTAATATTAAGATAATTCAGATCTTTAATATTAAGATAATATTTATTATTAAGATAATGGAGTGCTGACTGGTGATAAAACAAAAAATACCCAGTTGTACTCTAATATCAGATCTGAAGTATTTTAAACACACCCATGGAGTTACAGAATGCTAACTGATCATTTGAATGCCCAGAAGTGGGTAAGGAGATGCAGTGGACAGGCCAAGCTCCATGGAACATGGATTCTATTCTGGATTTTAACAGTCTTTAATTTGAACTCAGATAATTTCCTGTGTCACAGTTAATTGTTTCTGCTTGTAAACATTCTGAAATCAGACCAGCAGATAAAGATTGCAGTGGAAGGAATCTTTTCATGCACTACCTGAGCACCAAAAAGTAACATAAGTTACTGGCCAGGAATAGAATAAATCAAAAAATGCTTCAATTCAGCCAATCTTCTGTATTGGTGGAATTGTACTGAGTGTGGTACTGTCATTTTCTGTCAGCTTGAGTGTGTGTATGTAGCATGTTTGAAAGTGCTTTGATATTAGTTGTCATTATGATATGCAGCATCCCCATTTTTGGGTTAACTTGCATTTTTTTGTTGTTTGACCTTGTGACTTAGCTTACAAACTTTCTTCTTCTTCAGAACAACAGAGCACAGATGAAGGTGGAACTGGTGGTATTGATTTCTAAAATTTTCTTCTTCTGTTGTTTTACACTCACTACTAACCTTTTAAGCTTGAGTTCTTCTCACACTTAGGAAAACCATCTTATAGATCTTTTCCTGGATCTTGGCCAGCTGTGCAACAAATGTGATCCCGAAGTAGAAAGCAGCCCCCCTCATTTTGGCTATCCCTCCCAGCTAATTCAACTACAGCTTAAGTCATGGCATCCTGAGGGAATTTTCAGGGAAAGGCTATGTGCATTTGGGTTTTTAAAGAGGCTTGAATACAGCACAGGGAGAAGATAAATTCCTACTGCCAAGTATTTGAATATAAATTCATTCAGTGGTCTATGATTTGGAGGGTTTAAGGGCAATTTCAAACCATTTCATTGCAGCCTAATTTGCAAAAAGTACATGGTAGGGCTTGGTTTGTTTCCTTCTTGCTTTGGTTTACCAGCAGTTGAAGTAACATTTGCAAAATCAAATGATATTTTGGTGAAACTTTGTCAAAGGGAATGGGTCTCTTGCTCAGTTCAATACTGTTTCCATGAAGGGTTTTACAAAGTCAGAGCTGTCCCAATTATTTAAAGGTAATTCTATACATGAATGTGTTTTCATTGGATTTCCAGCACTTTCCAGTGCACAGACTGAGCCATTCATAGAAATGCTTTGGATCACTGATACATATGTTTAATAAGCAAAATTATTTCTTATAGCTAGATTGAGATGAAAACTCTCAGCTGAGACCCAGCAGAATCTGAATCCTCACAGTCTGTGCGTGCCCACAACGTTACTAATGCAGTGCAGCTGTCTGTGACACAGACAAGTGAGGCTTGAAAATGCAGTGAAGGTCTGACTGTGATTTAACTACTCTGGCAGCACAGCAGAAGCATGTGTATTTTAGTTAACTTTTCACTTACCCTGCACATCATGAGCCCCTAATTTTCTCCAAAATCAGCTAGTTTGTCTGGGTTGGTTTATCTGCTTTACATGTGTTCCTTGGATACAAATATAAATCCATTTACTGTATCTCACATTACCAAATATTATCTAACCTTGAAACTGGGAAATCACATTTGCCTTACATGTTTAAGAAAGCACTGGGTTTTATTCTACAAACAAACACAAAATAATGGTTTTTGCTCTCTTTTGATTTGTATGAGGAAATGAGCCTTGTCTGTCCTTTCTATTGTGGAGGAAAATCTTCAGTGCTGCTGAAGCACATTTAAGATAAAATGTCTTCCAGCACAAATGCTCCTGATATAATAATAGGTGCTTAAACTGTGATTTATGCATCATTAAAGTAACTATGCAGATAGTTCAGCAACAGTAGATCAATTTGGATAACTTGGCACCAATCTAGAAAAGAAATTGCTATGGAGATAAACAGGTTATGCAATGTCCTGGTCAAACCCCTGTGCACCCACATTGTTTTAAAATTGTGTTTGGTTTTATGTTATTGTTTCAAACATTAAGCTATGATGTGTGGGTTGGATAATGTGGAACCATGACTGGTTTTACATTTCTCATATTTATTCCTATTTCAGGGTAGTTCTTTTTAACTTTGAGAGCTCATTACTTATTGTTAAAAATCTACCTAAGCCATATGGGATACTTAAGTCCAACTGGCTTTCTCGAAAATCCTTATATGGTCCATTTTGCTTTATATATGCATATTTTCTGGAAAGACAACACTTACCTTTTTTTTTTAACTCTGAAAAATGACACCATATGCGTTCTACTCCATTATATCATTGTGGCTGAATAGTGCACCTTCTCTAACTGCATGCCTGGAGCAAATTTAAATGCAATATTATATTTCCACAATTTCTGTGGCAGATATTGGATTAAAGCTATGTTTCTTAAAATGAGAACCATTTGAGGAACTGATTTCAAATATTCTTTAATTATTCTAGGACAAAAAGTGTTCATGTCTGTTGTAGTGCTGTGCGAAAAAATGCTGAATCAGATATGTCTTCCATGAACTGGGTGTGTCAACAGTAGTATTTAGGAACATTGAGTGGCAGAGCAGAAGTTTTGGATGATGGTGTGTTCAAGAAAGTGAAGCCCATGTAATGGAACATTTCCCCAGCCATTTCAGTGGTTCTGTGGGATGCTGAGTGTGATTTATGAGACCACAGATCCTGCTGATGGTGAAATGGTAAAAATGGATGAAAGCCCCAGAGTCAAGTGTTACATTAATGGCATTGCTGTCAGTGCTAAGATGAAGCAGGCAGGGTGTGGCTGTGCCAAGAGAAATGGCCAGGCTGTGCAATAAAGCATCCTTGATGACAGTCCTGGTAAAGGGGGTGTTTTAGTGGTGCCTGCTGGGCAGAACTTGAGGTGCAGGTGCATCAGGACTGGAGATGTGCATTTAGGATAGAAATGGGGCTGCCAGAGTCTCTTCTTGCTAAATAAAGTGCTTCCTTGTTCCTTGGAAGGAAGTGAGAGACTGAAATAAGATAATCTTATTTCATGTAGCCTAATGTTATCAAGCCTCAGGCAATGCTGCAGCACCTTCTCTCAGTGAAACCCTGTGAGGATTGAAAGCTCCTCACTCTGAGTGATTTTCTTAAGATTCCAGCTTTTCCA
Source organism: Parus major (assembly GCF_001522545.3). Taxonomy (NCBI): domain Eukaryota; kingdom Metazoa; phylum Chordata; class Aves; order Passeriformes; family Paridae; genus Parus; species Parus major. The sequence continues at coordinate 6,728,151 of NC_031772.1, forward strand.
GCTCCTTGCTGAGTTCCAAGTCCTGCTGTATGGCAGACATGCTTTCTTCAGCTCTGCTGCAGTTTTCTTTCCCCCTTCCATCAGCAAAATAGAGAAGTTGATATCACATGGGCTGTATGCTTCTTGCATTTCAAACTTCTTGATGGAGGTTTTCTGACTTTCTCCCAAAGAAGATATTTGAGGTACTTTTTCAAATGATGTTTCATAAGTAGCTACATAACCAGACTGATTGGCTCAGGAATATCCTGCCTGTCTTCTAAAGCTTTTTCTTCCTAGAGAAAGGAGCTTTAAGTTTGCAGAAGCTGTTCTGTGAATGAGGTAGGGAAAAAGTTGAGGTCATCTGATCATGCAAATGTATTGATCAAAAAAGCATCAACCTCTGTACCTGGGTCCCAGGAGGTGACAGACCAAATCTCAGACTTCATTCAAGTGCAGAAGTGCTAAATTGAACCAAGAGAAATTTGTGTGAAATGTCTCTGTGATGTTTGGAGGCCTTGGATGCAGTTGAGCTTAGGCAGGAGCCAGGATTTCTTTTAAAGAGCAGACACTAGAGGGTAGCCTTCCCCTTCAAAAGCACCTGAATGCATGAGTTATGAGTTTCCTGATTTTTGTATATGAAACCTCTTAAGATATTTAGTTATTCCAGCTCTCAGACTCCATTCATAAAATGCCCCCCCCCCCTTTTTTTTCTTCTTTATTTTGTTATGTTGGGAATGCATCCACTAAGCTCAGATCCTAATTTCTAAACTAGATTCAGTAGATCTCACTGTTATCCCATGAGGACTTTGCTCTTGTTCTCTGCCAGAAGAGCTTCCCATAGGGCTGTCCATAGGAATCCTTATGTCCTGGCTCTGGCTATAAGGGGCTGTTGTAGTATGCTGGCAAAGGGAAAAGATGTTGTCTCTGTGGTGATTAGTGCTGCTGTGTCCTTTGGTACTTATGCACTAATGAGTTCAGATTAATCATCTTTGCTGTCCAGTATGTCAGTAAAATAGATTACTTGTGTTAGATGTATAGAATTTTGTCTGTTTGTTGAGTTGGTCTGTGCCCTGCTGTGTACATTAATGTTTTCTGCTTGCTGAGTTTCTATAGCAACAGGTACATGCTTCTCCAAGGCTTTCACACTCTGGAGTAGTTTCATCCTGAAAGTACATTATTTGAAATTAAAAAGCAGGTGTTTCTCTGCCTTGTAATAAACTTGTAGTTCTGCCACATGAGATGGGATTTTTATGTGTGTGTATGTGTCTGTATACACATGCAAAAAAAAATTAGTACCTCTTGTGGCAGGTTTTTTTCTGAAAAATTGCAGATTTGATAGGAAACATTAACTTAAGAATAGTTTTTAGAAAAAAATTGGCAATTTCTAAAATACAGCAACCTTTGTGAAGCAATCAGAAATAGAAGTGCTTTCTTGCCTTTCCTTAGGACTTGGTTTTATCCCTCCAAAATAACTTGTTTTGATTTGGATTTATTAACTAGTGATTAAAATAACTGTTTTGACATATCTATGTGGCAGGAATGAAGAAAGAAGTTTTTTCCAGATTTTGTGGTTATTTTCTGTGTCTTGCCAGTCTGGTAAAACAGACCACCTCAGTAGCTTTTGTCTTTACATGTTGGGGGTGCATGGGTTTAAAAATCCCTTGTTTGTACACATATGCATGAATTCTGACATGACATCACTAAGCTCTACCTCTTCTGTGCCTGTCCCAACTGGTGCTAATGGTATCAGGCCTGTTCAAAGGAAAACAAAATCATTTGTGCTTCTCATCAAACAAAAGCAGAAATAGCTTTCAGGATGTAATACTTGGAGAGTGAGCTCTCAGCAAGGTGTGAAAGGCTCAGTATGAAGGTGATTTCTAAAGTTATCACTTCTCTCCACAGCCAGTAAACGCTCGCCCTCCACAGCCAACCTCAAACAGGCAGAGGCTGCTGTGAGCAAATGCCTGCCGTCATCTGCAGCTCTTTCAAACGCCTCAGATCGAAGTAAGTGTGGGTGTGTGGCTGCTGGGAGCAGGGCACTGCTCAACTGTGGCTGGGGAGGAGATAGGAGGTGGAATGAAACTCCTTCCTCCTCCCCTGCTGTGTGACTCACTTCATATTTTGATCTCAGATGCATTTCATGCAATTTGTTAATCCAGCTTGACTGTTCAGGGCTTTGACCCAGTTGATGTGATCTCTGTTAGAGGAGAAGAACCATGGTAAAAACTGTTGGTTTTTTTATTTTTTACTTCTGTAATTCTGTTACTAAGGTCAAATCTTGCTAAATGATTCACAGATAATTTCCCATCATCTGTATGGATTTGCATGCCTTAATTCACACCTTAAAATTTCAGCAAAATAGAAATAGTATGCTAATAAAGTTTTCCTTGTTCTGTTAGACAGCTTCAATCATTTGATTGCCAATGGTAAGGAAAAAATCAATTTTGACAAGGAATTGTCCTAATACACTTGTTAAGATAAACAAAAACTATTTGTGGGAGAACATATTTTGGCTTGTTTTAGCATGAGATTTTGTTATTTGGAATCTTCCCAGAATTTCATAGGAACCTGCCTGCATCACAAATATGGAGGTTTTTGCTTTTGTTTCTTTGTTTTTCTAAAATGATGAATAAGCTAAAAGCTGTCTAATACAAAAGCAGATTCAGCTAGGTCTGTGCTGCAGTGTTCTGCCAGTTTGCAGCCTCTGATCAAGCAAACTGTGCTGAAAGAATCCCTGACACAGAAACAGCTAAAGGTGGTTTTGCTGGTTCGTGTTGGAAGGTGATGCAGCAGAAAAAATTTGTGCTCATACACTGTATGCCTGGTGGGGAAATCAGTGACTATATTTATACTGGCAGGGGCTCTGAGTCACTGGAGGCTGCTTGTGATTTTAAATTATATTTATATATTATGTGTCTGCAGGGTTCAGCTCTGGATATGAGTCAGAAGCAGGGCTGCAAAGTACAAATTAAACCTCTTACAAAGGAAGTCACTAATTATCAACTAATTGGGATTGCTTTCAAACTTATTGTCATACTCTGAAATCTTTTGTGAATCCTTAGTCTCTTTGGAGAAAATATTTTCAGGTTACCTGAAATACAACAAATTTGGACAGGACTCCAAGTGATGTACATGGTCAGGATGTAGAGGTTGACTTAGAGTGATCCTGTGCTCTCAATCACAGGACATTAAATAGTTACAGAATTGCTTCTGTTGTGCATGTGTGCCTGGGAGGGTGAAGGAGCAGAATGTGGAAATGAGAAGATGATGCTTGTCCTGGATCAGTGGAGTATCTCCACTTAACACTGTGTTCTGTGTTAATTCTAGGCTCACTCATACTCATAGAGAATGTGAGCAATTGTCTTTTAAAATTCTCATGTATTTTAAAAGGTGTACAAGAATGGCCTCAGTAGGTCAAACAAGAATTTGTTGTGGCTGACATCCTGCTGCTGTGATCAGAAACATGCAGAAATAAAAGAAATAATGCTTTATATAAAGTGGTTCTTCCCTGATCCAGTTTTTCTGCTTCTGAAGAATTCAATATTATAAAGCAGCTTAATCATTCCTCTCTCTCTTGGGAAGTGGGGCAGGTGTTGGAGGGACCTCTGAGCTTTTCAGCATAATTAATCCATGCACTTTCACTTCCAGGTACCACAAAGAGAAGTGCCTCATTAAACAGACTGAATAACAAAGTCCCTCCACATTCCCAGCAATCAGCACCCAAAGGTTCGCAGGTGGAACAGAAAGGTGCTAGAAACCAGTTTGTTTTGAGAATTGGGAGGCAGTAAATGGGATAATTGAAGATGACTTTAAACCATGTCCCACTTCCATTATAAATGTTTTCACTCAGGCATTCATGGAGTCATTGTGGCATAAATATTGTTCACATTGCAGTGCCAGATATTGGGTAACTGTCTCTAAACCAATCTTACTCCTCTGAAAAGTGGAAGGGTGGGGGGAAAGTAGACAAATGGTAGCCAAACCATCTCATGAGAAAATAGTGCTTCATAATGATATGTTGATGGTTTTAGCTGATTAGTAAAAGCAAAGCACGGGATGGCAATTCAGAAAATCATACCTTGTTAAAAATAATCTTCCTTACGCTTGGTCTCTAGGAGGAAACGAAAAGAAGAGGAGCACATCTTTGAGTAGAATGAGTAGTAAACCCCAATCCTCTCCAGAGCTAGAAAAAGTGAAAAAGGAAGAAAAACCAGGTGGTTGTTTCATAAAACTGAGTATTCTTTTAAAGCCTTTGAAGTTTGGATAGGCTTGATTTCACTGGTTCCCTAGGTCCTTAAATTTCTAGGACTTTTTGATGGCTTTTTAGTTACCCAGTATTAAAGTGGTAAAAGTTAAATTTTTACTTCTGGACAAAAAAATAAATCATCTAAGAAGGCCTGTGTCTTTGTTAAATGGCACTGCAAGCAGATAGCAATATGTCTCACTGCTTAAGAAAGCAATCTGTTTGAGAGCTGGTAGTTTTAAGGGTCAGAAACGGTAAAAAATGTCGCTGATCTGTTCACTTCTTAGATAAATCTTATCTTTGCTTTTTTAAGTTCCCTTTCATTATTCAGTTTAAAAGCAGCTTATCTGTTCCTGCTGCTGGCATTAACTATGTGCATGCAGAAGGAAGAAACCTGTTCTCACTTCAGGCTCTTTTGGTCTGTGTATTCCCACTAGGTTACAAATAACCTCTTTCCCAGGAGCTCCTAAACCTGAAGAACACCACCTTGTCTAACGTGTTTTTCCCTCTGAGTTAACAATTCTGAAACTTTCCTTTTTAGCAGCTGTTGCCAGCAGTTGAAATTGTTTTTGCTTCAGACTCTTTCCTGTATGAGAGAATGATGGGTGCTGTCCATGTGAATGTGTGTGTGCAGGCAGTGCTTGACCATAACTGCTCGCTTTGACTTGCAAGTCTCTGTTTATTATGTCAAAATGGCCTTTCCTGCAATCAGAGAATGTAGCTCTGAAGAGCTCAGTCAAAAACATCTCATACTTTGACTGGATTCAGCATTCACCTCTGTTGTACATGTGCCAGTCTCTGCACATTAAAATGACTTGTACTAAGCAAGACAAGAACAAGAAGTGCAACAAAAAGAGATTGCAGTGTTTAACCCTTCTGTGCTTTTAGTTTGGAATTCCCCCTCCATGACTTCAGCATTGCTCTTCCAAAACCGTTACGATTCGCAACAATGCTCAGTCTTCCTTTGCTTTGTACTGCTTGTCTTTTCCACGATATGATTTCATGTTGGATCCTTTTTGGTTTGTTCCTGTCATCCAGCTCGTCGCTCCCAGCTCAGTCCCCTGGACAGTAGCGTAATCAGCCGCCTCCTCGCCCCCACACAGGCCTCCCTAGCTAGGAGCAAAAGTGCTGCTACCTTGTCGGCTGATGGACAGGACCCCTCAGGTAACAGGAGGGCAGCAAAGCCTCTGAGTCTTACACAGTTGCTCTTCAAGCAAGAGCTTAGATGATAGCTGCTAACTGTGCTACACTTTTGTCTGAATCAGACAGTTAACACATGGTTGTGTGTAATTTTACTTACCCAGTATTTTCTGTGGTCATTAATACCCAATTCATATGCTGTGTTGCATGTTTACTTTACAAAACCATTGAGTAATATTGGCTTTTAAACTCCAGTGCTGGTTTACTTGCTCTGCAGAGAACCAGATGCTGGTGTTCGTTCTGGGGCTTTTGTGTGTGGTTTTTTTAACTGACAGAGATCTGCTTTTGTACCCTTAACTCAATCTGAGACACTCTGGTTAGAGTAGTACTAGGTAATGAAAAGAAAAAAGAACCCAAACAAACCTAATTTCAAAGTGCAAAACCTAAATTTCTTTAGGGGAAGGAACTCTTGCAGGAATATGACAACAGTGTTACCTTAAGATAAGTACAGGGAACCCTGAGCTGGCTTCATTCTGCTGATAGGAGAAGTCAGGGTATAATAAGAGAGAAACCCTGGCTAACTCAAGCAGTTTTGTGTTGGTCCAGACTGACCTGATATGTCCACACCAGCAAGGTGTGGACAGCCCCCCCAAGCTGCATCCCACATGTCCTGGAATTGTTACTGGTTAATTTATAATGCCCTAGTAAATGCATCTCTGGAAACAATGTGGAGTCATTTCTCTTTTACCTTCCAACTTGTGTTCCCTGTTTTGCTTGTTTCTTTTTAAGTATGAAATCCCATCTTTATTTTTTATCTTACACCATTTCACTTGGTCCTTGTCAGTAACGGTGACATTTCCACACATTATCCCTTGTCTAATGATGAGTTTTTATTTTTTGGTTTGTAGTCAATAGTCATATTTTTACATACCTGTGTATGTGCTGCTTTTATTTTACCATGAATACTTCAGTTAATGTCATGTGGGGAAATGCCATATTATTTTCTCCTACTGCTGGCATGTGACATTCACTATTGCTGAATTAAAAATACATTTTTATAAGTTTAGAGGTACTTCTTTCATTTCAGTAGAAAAGTACCTGTGCTTTAACACAACCTGTGCACAAACAGAATGCAGGTCTCCTTGCACAAATGCTGCAAATACAAAAATAAAATGTATTTTCCATAAAGTTACAAAACTATGTGCTGCATTTGTCACAATTTACTTGAATTCTAGAAGAATCCAATATCTAGTTTTAGAATATATTTGCATCTATGTGTGCTTATCTGTGATCATGTTAGTTAAAAAGTAATAAGATAAAATTTCTTTCAATACCTTATATGTGAAGAGATTGACACATCAGGTAGGAAAGGTATCATAGTTACATAGTTGACCTTTTTCTCTTGTTAGATTTCTTTTATACCACATTTGAAAAGAAGGGCAGTTTCCTCCTTTACTATAGAGGAAACATGCTTCAAATCTGAACCTCTCATGAAGAAATTGTCAGGAAATATGCTAAGCCATTAAAACGGAAGCATTTGTGATCAAATGCAACTTGACTAAAAGTAATTTGGTCAATTTTTGGAAAAGCATTTTATTTTTATCTACTCAGACTGCTGCTTTCAGAGTGTTTATTCTTGGTGCTGTTGCTTCCCAAGTACTAATGGTGTGGTGGTGTCTGTCCGTGACCCGTTGCACTGTGCACTGCCTGCGGTGTTTCCCTGTACGGTTTCTAACACACACAATCTCTCTTTCTCTTTTTCCCCCTCTTCCTTCTCTCTTGTTCTTATGCTATGCACTTGGTTCTCGTTTTGTCTTGTCAAATTCCTAACTTTTATAGAATCTCACCTCTGTCCTCGTTCAGCTTCAGCCAGTTCCATCAATTCCCCAGTCCCAGCTCCTAAAGTGCCGGTGCGCAGCCGTAGCATCGACAGGTTGAAGTCCTCTGTGTCTTCATCTGATGCAAGTTCACCTGACTCAACCCAGGTTTGTTGGAAACTCACAGGAATTAAGTTTCTAATAATCTGGGGGGCTGGAACACCTCAGGATGGGATTCTGTTTCACCTCTTTGCTACTGCTTTCAATAAGCATTAATTAAATGTACCATAGCATTTGCCTGAAAAATACAGAGTATTAAAATCAAAATGGAATTTAATGATCTCTCTTGCATCTTGAAGGCATATTGTTTGCTGCTTATGGTTCCCGAAGTTTAATTTATGTGAAAATTAAACACAGACAAGGTCTGTGTTTTGGAACATAGAGGAAAATTCAAAGTGCATCTTGTTAAGCACTTGCTTGTTTGTTGGAATAGCAGCTCCATCTGCAATGTGTTCTAGAGAGTCAGCAGTATTTTGTTTTTGTGTATCTTCTAGAAATCAGAGACAGAAAAGCCATCTCCAGGTTCTGGTTTGAGGCGCCCTCCCTCACCGTCCTTGTCTGCCCGTAGAAGATCCCCCTCTCCTGCTAATTTGGTGAAGCGTCCTCCATCCCCTTCTGCAGTTAGGTACGTGTCCAGGTTAAACCCTTTCTGCAGTCAGGTATGTGTAAACACCTTTGTTCTGCACAAAATGAAGGCTTCTTCCTGTCTCAAGACAGCTGAGCTGTTAGAGTTTGGGTGACCTATGCTCTGCCTTGTACAGAAGAGACTTAATTTTCAATCCAATTTCCCTTTCCCAAAGTAGGGATGCATCTTTTACTTCAGCCTTTGTTGTGCAGACAAAACACACCCTAATTTTCTGTGTAGTCTGTGCACTAAAATGCCTGGAAGCCTCTGAATAAACTGATCCACCTGTATTAGCATAGCAAGTTTCTTGATTGGAATCATCAGATTCATCCCAGATGGGGAGTAAATGGAGATCTGGGCTAGCAGTCCTGTTTTATTGTTAGCCCCCAAGTAGCAAGGCTGGGTGCTCAAGGTCTTGGAATCCTGGTTTGAGTTTTATGAGAAAGGCACCAGTAATTTGTGGGTGGCTTTATTTTTAAAAGTGAGGTATGTAATATAAACTAAACAAAGGAGACTACTCTCCTCAGATGTGTGGTTGAGGTTTTCATTGTTAGTTCTGAAAAATATTCTTTGTTCCAACAGGCAGAAGACTCGCCCACCTTCACCTGGTGTGTCGAAACAAAGGCCACCATCTCCTACTCCAGTCTCTAAATCAGCACCCATCCAGCGTCCATCTCTCACACCAGGTGTTATAAACATTACCAAAAAGAAAACTGAAGCAGAGAGCAAACCAAAGGATAAGAGCACAGAAGGAGTAGGACAAGAGCAAGGTGCTTCCCCAGCCTTGGAGAGGGATGCAGGAACAGCTAGCACAAAGACCAAAGAAGGTGGGTGTTCCTCAGTGTCTGACTCACTCCTCCTCGTGGCCTCTCCAGTGTATTCTAGGACTGGGAAAACAACTGGCTCGTGAGGCAGAGCACTGGAGGGTAGGATGCTTTAAGGCAGAAGCTGCACATTGCTGATTATATAATAATTCTACATGGTATGACTCTGGGATGTGAATTTTAATGTAGTAGTTGGTTTATTTGACTTGGAGATTTAAGTCAGGAGCTTTCAATATTACTACTTGTATGTACTTCTAAGAAAAGCAGAAATCCTTTTTGCCTTTTGGGCTTCAGCTGCTCTAGCTGAGGGATCTACTAGCTTAGATTTATAAAGTCAGTAGTTAAACTACAAAAAGGTCTTTCAGTTCAGTTTTTAGTTCTTAAAATGCTCCTGTAGAGACCTTCTTGGAGGACAAAATCAGCTCCTGGTCATCACAGGATGAGAGGGAGTTTTCACAATGCTTGAAGGCTGCCCTGGCCTAAGTTCCAGTGAATGTGTAATCATTGCTGCCTTGGGAAGAGTGATCAGTTCACAAATCACACTGAGAAATGATCCTGGTAGATTAAGGAGAGGCATATACCAGATAAGCAATTAGTGTTCTAGTCCTCTTCATTGTGCCATGTGAACCTGGCCTCTGTCCCTCACTGGGAAAAAATGCCATCTGCCATCTCCAGCAGAATCTGGGAGAGCCTTCTGATGAGGTCTGGCAGGCAGTTCACTGTGCAGAAGGACTTAGGGGACCCTTGACAGGAAAAGGAGGGATCTTTAGAATGTAAGTTACAGCCAGTGGGCAGTACAGGGGGTGAATCCCTCAGACACACCAGGTAAGTGAGAACATGTGCTTGCTGCACGTTTCTGCATGTGTGGTTCCTGTGTGCTTTCCTGGGCTGCTCCTGTTCCCTGCCACTTCTGAGGCTCCTCCTGGTACTGCTTTTGTTGGATGTGAAGAAGTGTCATTCAGCTGAAGAACTTGTGCAGCTCTCTGGGTATGTGTTCCTGTGGAAGGAAGCCTGGCTGTCAGAGGTGGATGTTTGTACGAAGCCACACATCCGTCTTTGGTGTCACGTCCTTTGTCTTTGCAGTCAGAATGTCCATCCCTCGATGGATGCCACACTACTGAGAAATGTCTTGTGTGCCTCAGAGAATCATCACTTGTGATCAATGTTGTCGGTTGAAGCCTCCATAACAATGTGTCCTAGTCCTGTATCTTCCAGTTGTTCTGGAACAAGAACATCTGTCCTTTTTCCTTGGATGCCTGATCCGTCTACTCTTTACACTGACTTCTGAAACTGTATTAACCCAATTTATCTGTTTCCCTTTTAGTTTATTTCTAATCTCAAATAGTCATATTTGTGGTGATTCCTACTGGAGCTAGGCAAAGCTCTTGTTCTTTGACACATAGAACAGAAGGAAATAGTGGGCATGTTCTTCAAAATAAGATATTATTTCATTTCTCTCTGAATGTTTAGGTGCACTGCAGTATTGCTATGTGAGGCAAAATCTTTTATCTTAAAAAGTTGCTTTCAGTTTTCAAGGCAATTTTCATTTTATGCATCTGTGTCAGCAGTTCACCCCGTGGGTTGGTGCAATTCCCTGTCCCAGACAGCTTCTGAAGTCAGAGCACACCAGTGAATGGCATGTGGCAAATCAGTCTCTAGGTCTTGTAGGTTTAGCCTAATTCCAGCTTTGTGCACTTGTATCTTCATCCCATCTCTTCTTCAAACTGAACTTGTTTGCCTGTTGCTGACAGCAATCAAGTTTTTGTCTTGTTTTTTGTGTCTTCCTACTGCAATATACTGTTCCGCAGTAAAACACTTTTTATTTTTCAGTGACTGGAGCAGTTGTCATTTCTGGCAGCAGCCTCTCGCAGCTTCTCTGAGAATTAAAAGGCTTGTTCAACTTAAAGCATAAGAAGTGCTCCTTCATGAGCTCTCACCTTATGCATGATGATAGGTAATAAACTATCATGGAGCCTCACATTTTGTATCTGGGTATTGAAGGCTTTGAAATATGATTCCTAAATTAATTGTGAATTAATTACTTACCTTCAAATCTGTTGGAATCTTCCCTCCATCCAGCTAGTACTACATTTTGCACATGTTCAGAGATTGTTTCTCTTGCCTCTTTCCCCTTCCCTTACAAAAAGATCCTTTGATAAAAGGACTGTTCTTACTGGTATTGACTAGGAGTACAAGGAAAAGGAAGCTGAGTGTAAAAGACTGTCAGAATTTTCTTAAGGCATGTTAGCAATCATGTTGGGAAGTCTCATGTCCTGCCCTATGGAAAAAGGCTGTACAGGAGTACATGGAGATTAAAACAGTATTGAGGTACCCATATAGAAATCATCAGTAAGCAGAAGTGAAAATGCAGTGGGAAGGTCCCCAGCCCTTTCTTCTTGTTTTTTATCCCCTGCTCTTTCCATATCTGCAGTGTTCTGAAGTGTTGTGGCTAATTTTCTTCTGTCAATACCAGATATCGTATTTAAGCTGTCATTATCATGTTGTAACCCTAGAAACTTAAAACTCTAAAACCTTTAGGCTTCTTGCTGAGCATTAGGTTATCTTATTTAGGTTCAGTTTTGGGGAGGGGAAATAGGTTAAACCTGACATTAGATGTCAACCAGATTTGATACTGCTGGGAGAGATTGCAAACACGCAACAGAAAATGGACTCTGCTGTAAAAAGTGAGTAGTCTGAGCAGAAAGTACACTCATATGTCAGAGGAAGATAGGCATTTTGACTTCTTCATGGCTGTACAATGGCAACAGTAAATGAAACCTACTAAGTTACAGAATATAGGAAGAAAAGCATCTGCCTGTCTTATATAGGCAGATCTGCTGTTGGATTTTATAAATGCAAAATTGTCTTTCTTGCTCAAGGAGGAGGAGGACCCCTTTTGACTGAGTTCAAATTTGGAACAGTCATGCCTGATTTTTGTTAGTACCAACATGACTGCAACTTTTTCCCACAACAGAAGTGATGTGTTGTTGTCTGGGGAGGTGGTGTTTCCTCAGCTTTGGATAAATCTAAATGTTAGAATACTCTCTATGCCTGCACTACATTGGTGCTGAAATGCTTTTCCTAGGACTGCAAGAATAATTGTTATGCACAAAAGACAGTCATGATTCAGCTGCTGAGAGTTTGCTGTGTGTAATTATACCCTGCAGCTAGCGATGATGTGTCCATGGGACCTAAGCAGTTTTTCAGGTATTAAAGTTCCTAATGATGACATTGTGTTTTGAATAATTTGTCTTCAGGTCAGAAGTAAAACAAGTGGTCAAACCCTGATGTTACAGTTCATTAAAATTACCTTGACTTCAAGGCTTTATAAATCTTAAGCAAACATGTATGTGCTGATTTGTGAAATATTTGGGAGAAGGGCAGGTCCTCACCAACATTATGATACTGCTGCTCTACTGACATCAAGAGCTGATGCTCTGAATATTCAGATGATGAATTCTTAAATCACATTCAAACAAATATTTCTAGGGAATGGGAATAACTAATAGAAATCAGAGTTCTTTTAATATTTATATTGAGAGTAGCTGGATGGCAAGATGGTTCTGTTTTGACTTTTTTCCTGATGTTAATTTGTAATAGTACCTCTGAACACCAGAACACCAGGCATGCCATGAAGAGACATAAACAGCAGGACCTGCAAAGATCTACTCACCTGGTGGTTGAAGCTGTTTTGATCTCCATGTAATTTGGAAATTGATTTTTTGATAATGTATAGAAATATGGTATTAGTATGTGCCTTCAGGGCCAGATAAAATGATGAGTATTTGCAGTCTGAGATACTCTATAAATATAAAGGCATGAACGTTAATGTTATGAAACAAGAAAAATAAAAGAAAGATAATTAGTTCTTTAGGGTCCTATGTGTTCAGTTTAATGAGAAGGAAGTGAAAGATTTTCCTAAAGCAGTTTTTTTTCCAGTTTTCTTCTCAGTGTTCAAACATTACAGAAATAAGGGTGTCTTGTCAGAGGCATGTTTTTAAACACGGTGATAATTGGAGAGTATCTTTAAGCGTATCATCTGGAATATGGCTGGATCAGTGTTGAAATGAGCTGTTACTATTTCAGTGGCAGGGAGATATTGTGGCTCTGTATCTTCAGGGCTCCCCTTTGGCTCTTGGAGACCTTTAGATCAGGGTGCAATCACTGTGTGATGAGCATTGATTGAAAAGATAGTGAATCAGTTGGCCATTTCATCTCACAGCAGTAACATCTTTCATAATTTTAAGTTCCTGGAGCTTTCTAACAGCAGATTCTTTTAACCTTTGCAGAATCAGGTAGCAAAACAGTAGCAGGGACCACCACAGCTGAAGAAGCTGCTAAAATCTTGACAGAGAAACGACGTCTGGCACGGGAGCAAAGGGAGCGTGAAGACCAAGAAAGAATTCAGAGACAAGAAGAAGAAAGGTAACACTTGAGGGGGAAAGGAAGGGATGCTTTCAGTGGTGGGGAAGGAACCACTCCAGCTGTTTATGTTTTCTAAGTTCCTGCAAATGTTAATGCAGTTCCTGAAGCTGAGAGGCACTGGCAGCAACCTGGGACAGGTTAGTGTGTGTAACATTAGTTTGTATCTCAATATATATGTAATGCACAGTCCCTGTGAAATCACTTTTTCCTTCCAGACACCAGTGGGGCTTCTGTTTCAAAACTAGAATGTGCTTTTTGCACCACTTGTGTTTGGTTTGTTTGTATTTGGTTTGAAAGAGTTGACCTCTCTGTATTAAGCTTCCCTTTGATCAGCTTAGGCAGTGGTTTGATATTACATTAAATCTCACTTTAGTGATATGAAATATCAATCAGGAATGTTGCAGGCAACTAATTAAAAGTATTAAATCAATGTGCATTTGGTTCACTGCATAGAAGTTGTTAAAAATAAATGGCTGAGTTAGTGCTGACTAACTTTATTCCAGATCAGGGTTCACATGTCTGCTGTTAAGAACACAGTGGAATGTCAGATTTTGTCTGCTTCCCAGTTGTGGATGTGAAGCTGTCAGAAACTTGCATGTAGTCTTCTCTAGGTGTTTTATCATAAATATGTCATCAGATCTGCTCTGTATGTCTACAAGAGCTGGCAGTGTGCACCTTCAGTGTATCTGGGAATTCAGGCTGTAGAAGAAACAGTCTTTTAGGAAATCCCGGTAAATTTATGTTTGACAGTGGTTATAAGTTTCATTCATGTCATGTTTGCAGATGGTTTTTATTAAATGGTCATTGCTTAATCCAGTTCTCAATCAAACATTCCATTATTGGAACAACCTACCTTGACTTCATCAGCAAAGAGCATTTAGTCACAGATAAATTTTTTCCAAGTTATTCTCATTTTCCTTTTGACAAGTTTGGATGGTGGCATTTGTAAATCCACATCAGAAATTGTCTTTATGCAGTCGTTTTTTGACTGGACTGACTAGAACTTTCTTGCTTTCCTACTCTGCCTGTTATGCATGCACACTTTAAAAGAAATAAATACCCAGTAATCTGTACCTTGGAAATTCTAGAATCAGAGAAGAAGAGATGGCCAGGAGAGCAACTGAGGAAAAAGCACGACAGGAGGAGGAGTTCCGGAAGCAGGAGGAGGAAAAGAGACTGATTTATGAAGAGCAGCAAAGACAAGCCGAAGAGGAGAGGATCCGCCGGGAACAGGAAGAGCAGGAAAAACTCGCAGAGCTTCAACAGCAGGTCTGTGCCTCCAGCCTGGGAGAAGCTGTTGCTGTGGCTCCAAGAGGGTTGTATTTGATTTTTCATTCACAGAATGGTTTTGACTAATCTCTGTCAGGCATGATGTGAGGCTGAGTTCATCCTGTCTGAGACGGATTTGAGGCTGGCTGTAGGTGCTTTCCTTGCCCTGGTCTCTGTGATTTATATTTTTTTCCTATCAGTTAATAAATTCAAGTGTGGGCAGAAGCAGCTATTTTGGAATACTTTCTTTTAGCCATCAGGGATGCTTTTTTGCATATGTTAAATATTTGTACTGAGCCCACTTTATCAGCAGTCTGCTATGAGTTACAAGGAGATGGTCTCTGTAGAAAGTAATCTGGATTACTCTGATTCTTCTCAAAGAAATATTGGTAGTGTTTCCAAGTCTGCTTTTCCTGTTGCTGAATAGTCTTCCACAGCAAGTATCTGTGTATCTTTACAAAGGCAGCCTTTGAACTGAAGGGAGCAGTTCTGCAGAAAGCAGGCTTTTCTTAAATTAGATTAATTCTGAAAACAAAAGCAGTTTTACACTGAAGTTATTGGTGTTCAAAGAGCTGTATCTTAGGAATGGCTTTTGCCATGTGTCTGGATATTTCTTTAAATGTTTCTTAACAATTACTCAGAGTGTTAACTATGTTTCTGTCTTCTTTCCAGTTATACTGGAAAAGATTTTCCAGTATAGAGGGAATAGATGTTCAGCACCGAGTGTCTTGGTAGCAATACCCTATTGCCAAGATTTTTAAGTTAACCTTGGCACATGTAGAATTTAATTTCTCTCTTGTTACTTTATAGATTGTTCTTGTTAGCTAAATATTCATCCCAAAACGCAGTCTGAACAACAACATTCAGTAGCTCAGCAGCATTCAGAACATTTGCATTATCTCAGTATCGTGGTTTCAGTTTCTGAATGTCATAGTGAAATGTATTTCATGTCAGTAACTGGGTAATTGACATTTAGTTGTGATTGTCTGATGTTCCTGTCTGTTTTGAACCAGATTCTGGAACTGCTTTGCTTTTTACTGCTGGGAATGAGTTATGCACTGGGTGCTCTCTTGTTTTTGTTTTACTTTCAGAGAGAAGAAGCTGAAGCAAAAGCTCAAGAAGAAGCTGAAAGACAGCGACTGGAAAGAGAGAGAATTATGCAGCAAAATATGCAGGAAAGGCTTGAAAGAAAAAAGGTAGCCTGTTTTGAATTCTCAGCCTAAAATGAACAGGCAAAGAGTCTCAGATGTGATTAAATAGAAGTGTGTTTTTTTAAACAACTCTGCTTTTCTTTGCCAACTCTGGTTTGTGAAATTTAAAAACAGTGATGAAAATAGCACACTCATGAAATATGAAAATATATTATGATAGATAAATTTTAACCAGAATGCTGAAGTATAAAGCTCTGTATGTCATTGTAAATGTTCTCCATGTTTTAACAGAGAATCGAAGAAATAATGAAAAGAACACGAAAATCGGATCAAAACGAATGCAAGGTACTTTTTTGATTGGATCTGTATAATGACAGAATAGGACTTTTTGCCTTGTATCCTGTCTTCCTATGTTATCCTTACACAAAATGGTTTCCACAGAAAGTGCACAGTTCTGGTGCACCAGAATAATTTCCAGTAGCTTGCCATTGCACACATTCTGCTGCTTTGCTTGCTGCCTGAGGAGTCTCTGTTACATTTTTGTTTAAGGCCTATAGACACAATGTTATCTGGTGTTACCACTTCCAGATTGGTTTTTAAACCTCTGTTTTAACCAAACACTGGTTAGTAATGGATTTTTTTTTAACTGGGTGCATTCTGCCTGGTTTTTCCCCAAAAACTTAGATTTCTGGCATCATGTGTTTGCTTAAAGCAAGTCTTGGGTTATCTTTGGATTGCTGTTGCTACAGTAAACTGAATGTATTTTTGGTAATACAGTGACCTAAGCTTTGTGAAAAATTGTGCATATTGAGGTATAGTTTTTCTTCTTTGAACATTAAAATATTCAAGTCTTCCAATAGCTGAAAATCAATAAAAAATTAGTACACACATTGGAGAAACAAGGGGAAAAGGAACCCAGAAATAATAGGTAAGAGGTGAAAGTGGGTCCCACAGGCTCTGGCTCAGCAGTTGCTCGGTGACCTGGTTGTCTGTGAGCCTTTGAGCTCATGTGGCCTCACTTCTGGGCACAGAATGGTCTTGTGTGGGAGCTGTGACTGAATTTGTGAAACTGCAGAGGACTGGGAATTGTTCCAAGTAACACTGTGGCAATTCAGTTGCAGAATGAAGGGAAGTCTACCTTGGAGGTGATGGAGGGAGAGGATATTGAAGAGGAGGAAGAGTTAGGACTTGAGAAGACTGACCAACCAGGTAAGGAAGCTGAGGAGTCAGGCCTGGGTGGGAGTGAGTCTCAGTGATGTTTAAGCTCTGTTGAAAAGGTCAGTCCTAACAGCACTGGGATGGTCTGAGACACCAGTCCCAGAGCTGCCAGGGGGACTCCCTTCTTGAACAGAGAATCAGTCAAAATTATTTGAGAGTGAAACACAGGCAGCATGCTTTCATTTTACAAGTGGATTTTAAAAGATGAACAAATTTCATGTTGGTTTAGTCAGCTTTTCTATGGACAAATGAATCTATTGAAGCCAAGTGCCTCGGGTTTTGGCTAGGAATGGTTGTTTTGGTATTTTATTCATTTAGAATAGCAATTCTACTATTCTTGCTACTCAAGTTCTTTTTTTCCCTTCTATTTCATTTTTTCTGCCCCTACCTCCCCCAATATTCAGGAAAGCTAAATGGTGTTGACTTGCTCCAGGAAGTCAAAGGGGAGACAGAGGATTGTTTAGAGACTGCACAAGGCGTGATCTCTGCAGAATCTGAGGCACAAGCTGAGTCAGAGTTGAAGGCCAGTGAAGTGTTCATGAATGGAAGTGACTTGAAAAGTGACGAGGGGTCTCTGTCTGTTACTGAACTAAAGGATTCCAGGTGAGTCTGCTGTACTGTGGGAGCACTTAGCTCTCACACAAGAAGGCTCTTCTTAAGTTGAACATAGGTTCAAGTTAAATGCAGTGCTGTCTGCAGCACCTTGCTGGCTTTGTGGTGTCTGTGTGCCTTTCTCCAGCCATGTGGTGTGTGCTGTCAGCTCACAGCCTCACACAGATCAGCTAGCTCAGGATAATTCTTTGTTTAGATGGCACCATGTTAACCTTGCTGCCTTTGCTGAGAAGGGAGACACACAGCCAGCACCATGGCAGTGTTGATTATAAAAGCTGACATTGGCTTGAAACCTTTTCCATTGAAATGCCCAGCAGTTCTTCTCATTAACAAAACATTAAACAAGAGGGAGGAGGATAACCCTGGAAAGGAAAAATAACTTAAAGAAAGCTCTAGAGCACTTTTGGTTGTACTGGAGCACCAGATACAATGCAGAAGCCTCCCTTAGTAAGGAATTTGGGTTTTTTACTATTTCAGATTTTAATTTTTTGAACGTAAAGCATTTTCATCTACTGCTGGAAAATTTGTCCTCTGGTGCATGTTCCATTTGCTCATCTAAATCCTAATAATGGTTTAGAAATGACATTGTGAACACTTTCTTAGAGTGATGATAGATGAATGTCATTCCTCCTGATGGAAGTTTGTCCTAGGAATGAATGAAAATTGGTCTGTAATTTGAGTTTAGCTTTTGAATCTGTTTTAAATATTGCTGGTCTTCTGAGACTTAGTTTTGTGTGTTCAAAAAGTCTTAGATGGAGAAAAAAAAAGGAAAAATGCACCCTACAAAAATCAAGACATAATGATCAAGGCTTTAAACTTGTTACTTTCTTACATCAAAATTCTAGAGCCAGAAACCTTACCTGAGTGCTGTTAGTATAGTAAAAAGTGGGTATATATTGCTGAGTTTTTCTTCCCCATTGGCTCTTGGAGGGGAGATCTTGTGTGGCAGCTGGAGCTTGTCTCAGAATGCCCTGTGGGATATTCAGTGCTTTGCAGAGTATGCAGACTGTTAATTGTCTGTCCTGTAATCAATGTAAAGGTTAAACATGTGGAAACTGCAATACAAGTACTCATTCTCTTTTTTTTGTAGCCATCCTGCAAAAGAAATGGTTATCGATGGCTCGGGGAAGCTGGATGTTCATGAAGCTGATCACACAATTGGACTTATTGAGAATCTTAATGGAAAATCTGGTTCATGGACTTTTGAGGAGTTCATTGACGTTGGAGTACATTCCAAGTCAACCAAACTGAGCTCAGACAGCATCTCTGCTGGTAACTGTAATCAAAACTTGAATGATGCTGCTACAATACCTTCTAGTCCCAAATTGGCTTTTGAGGAAGATGGTGCAGTGAATTCATTGACCAAACCTATAGATGCTTCATCAGGTAATCCCAGCTGACTTCCCTGTCTGTCTCTTCCCCTGGCTAGGCAGTTCACTTCCTTGCATTTTGTTCTCCTTGCCTTAACTACAGCTTCTTATTTTCAAGGCACTTTTTCCAATGTGTAGACTTGGAGGGAAGGCTCTTTCTTTAGTACTTTTAACTTGAATTCTTTCAAAAGGAGTCACCAACTGATGCCTTTTTAGGGACTTGCTAAGGCCCAACATTAAGGCTCTTCCAAAGACACCGCTGAGCCCTTGTGAAGTTCCAAACAGCATTGAAGCTCATATATTGTACTTCAAGGTTTTTCTAAGATATATTAAATGGCACATGTTACTTTGCAAGATACAGAACAGTTCAAAAGGTGTCTGATGTAACTCTACACACCAGACCTTTCCACTCCTAGGCATGTTATGTTTTTGATGCTGACCTGCATGGTCTTACAAGGTCTCTTCAGACTCTTAGCAGTGTATTGGCTGTCCTCTCTACTTACTGTACAACACTCTTTCACTTCACCAAGGCAAGTAACACCAACCTGAAATTCCACAGGTGGTTGTGTTACATTTTGGGAGGAGTAATAAAGCTGTAAACACACAAAATATTCTGAGTTTTCTGAAAGAGGCAGGGCTGCATCTCGAGCCACATGTACTTGAAAAGCCAAGCCCTGGTGCAGTACAGTGCATAGAAGAGATATGTGTCAGAGAAGCTTCAGGAAGTCAGTTTGTATAAGAATGGACTTTCTGGTGTTGGAGGCAAACCCCAAAGGGCCATTTTCACAGGAGATCTCTTTCCTTGGGATAAATGACTGTGTGATCAGTTGAAGTGAATGCTAGTGAGAAAACAAGCCTTGCTATCCACATTTCCTTCCAGTGATGTGTAGCACTTTCTTTGATTAAAGTGTAGCACTTTTCTAGACTGAGCTGTATCCTGAGTCTCTGAGTCTCCTCTGTCGCTCTGCGTCTTATGAATTTTAGTTCCATGGGCGTGCCCTGATGGAGGATTCCCTTGAGGCCACAACAGACTGGGCCATGGGAATAGACAAATTTATTGTGGTTCTGCTGATCCCTTTCTGTTGTGATCAGACTCATTAACTTTTTAATGAAGGAAATGTGGCCTTTTAATTTTGAGCTTGAAAATTTTTAGACTTAATGCAGTTGAAGAATTCTGTACATAACTTTGGAAACTAATATTCCTGTAAAAAGAAAGAAAACCTACACTGCTAGTTTGGACTGTAAGTGGCCAAGTGGTTCTGTGCTCACTCCTGGGTGTAGACTGACAGTGATGATGGATACATGTGGCATACATGCAGTTATGATGGTTAAATGTTTTCTTCTCTTTGGACAGAACTGTGAACACTAGAGACCTGGAAATAATCTGATTGCACTTCAGTAATCCAGTGTTTTGTCAAGTACCGAAGGCCTTGTTTTGAAAAGCTGCTTGTTTACCTTTATCCATCTTCAAGTTTGCAAAAAACACCAGGGGAGGGATGATAAACTAATTTGCACCTTGAAACATTTCAGGGAAACTGTTGTGCTAATGTTCTTTTTCCGTTCGTTTAGCTATTGTTAGATAAGGTTTCCTAGTTCAAATATTCCTTGTTTCCCCTTTACAGACTTTACAGTAACCTGATTGAGTCTTTTTTTTCAATTTTCCTATCAGTATCATGTAGAACATGCCACTGGAGGCTCCCCACTTAGCCACAGACTTTGCATATTTCTAAAATGATCTTGATAAAATAAAAGACTCACTCAGTGTATGTTAAAGCTGAACTTCCTTTTTAATGTCTAGAAAAATGTTATTGCTTGTTGGTTCATGTGCTATTTAAAAATGCAAAATTGAGTATCTTCACTTTTGAATGGAGAAGAAAAATTGCTTGTTATCTAATATGAAAATATTGGCAGTTTCAAAATGGAAGTGTTCATCACTAATATGTTTTAATCTATTGGCAAACATCAAAACATTTTTCAGCACGTGCTCTAATATATTACAAAAATGTTGAGTCCATAGATTTGTCTGTCCATGCAGTTTAAGGTGTCAGGCTTTTAAAAAGTGTTTTCCTTTTGAATTACTTATTTATCTACACTTACTGAAGTATTATTTTATTGTGTACATAACAGTATTAGACCATTGAAGTCACATTTTGTTCATATTAATTATTCTAAGTGTTCCAGTTCCAGCTCTATAACAGCAGCTGCAAGCTGCATAGATATTTCCCTTCCCCTAAAACCTGCATTAAATAATCTATTTAACCTGAACTTGCCTGCTTTTTTCAGCATGAAGAGATTAACGAAGCATCTTCTGAAAATTGCTACTAAAAGTAATAATGCAGCCTTGTTCTGATGTCTCCTGTAACAGATAGACTGGATAGGTGATTACTTTAAAGAGTAGCTGTCTCAAAACCTGCTACCATTGACTGATCCCTCAATTCCAGTGATGCATCCAAGAGCAGCTGCTGTGTTTGCAGTGGGTTTGCTGGAACTACACCCATTCTTTCCTCGACACTTCAATTGCAACAGGAGCCCTCAGCCTTCTCCCTCTTGCTGTTCAGAAATACCGTAGAACTGTTTTAGACTTTAGAGCAGTGCCTTAGGTAAAAGGAGAACTGTATTTTTGTATGATAGCTGTTTGTTCTGGCAGAGACAATCATTCTAACAAAGATGCCGATATTTTTTTCTGTGCTGAGATTTGTTGGATGGTCTGATCCAGCCCTGTGTAAATATGTGCACACAGTTAAATAAACTTTGCAGTTGAACAATGCTTTATTTCTGTAATGTTCAATGTGACCTTACTAAGGCCTCTCCACCCCTTGCCATGCTGACCTGCCTTGGGATGCACTCTGGTGCTGCTCTAACTGCTGCAGCTGCAGATTCCCAAACTAGCAGCCTCTGTGTGGTTGAGAGGGGATTTGCACTAACACCTTCAGCTCTTGCTGTGTTTGTCCGTGCTTATGGCATGTTCTGAACTGAGGAATTCTTTAACATGCTTTTCCCTGCCAGCCTTTGCCTGTTCCCTGCAGCAGCAGCATCTCTGTGTTGTGAGGGTGAGTCCAGCAGTGGAGCAGTGACCAGCAAGATGCTGCCTGTTCGTTTTCTTGCAAGGGTTCTTTATCAGTAGTTGAAAGAGAATGGCTGGGACAGATCCAGTTGATAAAGTATTTCACTACTGTGGAAAAGAAACAGCTCCTTAAACCAGCATTCAGGTTGCTGAAGCATGGTAGATCTGTGCATGAACACTGGCTGTACATATGCTCTCCAAAAGGCTTTTTCACACAGGCTGTTTCTGGCAGATGGTCCAGTGTCAGTTATCTTTTTCAAAAATTAATTAGTTTATGGAAATTGTTGCTTTAGTCCTCAGATATTTAAGGGTGTAATGACAGCACAGCTGACTCTTACTTTGCCAGTATCAGTGTAGTAGATTTGGTTTCAATAGCTCAGCCCTAAGACACATCAATCATGTGAGATGGCACAATGAAAAAAAAAATAATTTCCAGACTATGGATTCCAAGCAGGCACTAGTCTCACTTTATTCAGTCACTAAACATACACTGACATGATAGGAGAGCTAGCCTTGTCTGAGCTATTTTTAAGGCACTTGTAAATGCATGTGCATGTTGTAGGTGAAAGATTTACTAGTTGTTAATGGATTAATAATTCTACATAGACAGCCTTGTTTAAACAATGATATAAAAAAAGCTGATGAGGAAAACTTGCAGGCAAACCATGCGGAAATCAAGACTGAAACAAGTTTATGGAAACTTAACTAAGCTAAATGTCACTGCCAAAACATTGTTATCTGTAAGATGAAGCCATTCCATACATATGCTGCAATGTGGTGTTGTAGAGTAAGATAAGGTATTTATTACTTATTAATGGTGTGGTGTTTGTTGTGTATCTGTACTTGCAGAAGCATAACAATGGATCCCTCTGATCCCAGGTGCAGTCTTTGTATCTCTGTGTCGGAGGTGCATGCCTTGTCAAACCCACTTCAGTTAAGTGCCAAGCTTAATCATATACCAGATTAGTTTAAAATTAAATTTGTTTTAGTTTAAGCCACACACAGATGATGCAGTGTGTGGATCTCTAAATCTAACAGCATTTCAAGACTTTATACTAGGAGTTACTTGGAAACAAGGTTAGATTTTTGCAAGGCTACATGCTTTTGTACTGCAGGAGCTTCAAAAGTCAAACCCAGTATATTGAGGCTAATTTAGTTCTTACACTAAAATGGAAAAAGTTAAAATTCTCAACATGCAAAAACCTGCTCTTTTACCAGGACTGTTTGGGAAAGCAGGGCTTTAAAATCCATCTTACATCTGCTCATTTACAGTCGTTTGGGACACTCAGCACAATAAATTTTTCCATTATGGCAAACAAAGCGCTTGTTGGCCAGACCACGGGCACACTTTGTGCATTTGAAACAGTAATCGTGCCAGGATTCATCTTCGTAGTTAACCACACTGGTTCCTCTTCCAAATCCTGCTAGGAGAGAACACAATTATAGGACGGCGATAGTAGCTTTGCCTTGGCTGGGTTATCCCACCAAGCAGCACAGCCTGTTCCTGCTGCCCCAGTGCTTCCCCAGGATTGCAGGCCACAGGGGGTGCCTGAAACACCAAACTGGCAACTGAGGCATGGTTTTGTTGCATCTCCTGATGTTTCTTGGAGAAGAAACATAAGCACAAGGCTTGTATGACTTGTCTCTGCAATAAACTTTTTCATTTGTCTCCTTTCTCCAGCAAACAGTCATGGAAAGAGGTGGAGCAAGGACAGGTTGGGCTAAATACTTCTGGGCTCAGATCCGTGCTCCAAAATGCAGGATGGAATGTGAGCCTCGTGGGACTGCAAGGACAGTGCCCACATTTCAGGGCTGAGCTCTGTAGCCCAGCAAATTTTAAGTGTAAAATACCTCAGAAGGGGTACAAATGTCCCTTTGGGACAATAAAACACCAGTTGGTTTGGACTTAAGGGTCCCAAACTAATATATGGGTGGGAACAGTTCTGGTTGGGGGAGTTTTGGAGGTAGACTTGGGACTTGCAGAGGCTGAAGAGCTCAGTTACTAGCTCAGCCTCCATCCAGCACAAGCACATGGCTCAGAGTCAGATCACATGTAAAATCCTGGGATTGGGCTTGGGTTACCAGACCTGCTTCTGATGTTACCCATCCCTGGGCTCCTGACTTTGGGGGATCACTGTCCTGACCTTCAGCACCCACTGCCCTTGAGCTGCATGTAACCCAACATACCTGTAATAGGATTCTTGCATCCAGCACACTTCTTGGCAACACACTCCTTGTAGCATTCAACACAGTAAAACTGATCCTCCACAGCTGTGAAGCGCTTCCCACCCAGTTGCTTCTTGCAGTTGGAGCAAATGAAACACTCGGAATGCCAAGGCTGTTCCTGGTAAGTGAGGCCTCCAGAAGTGATGGGCTGGAAGAGAAAGAGCAGAGGTGTGGTTTAGAATCAGCAAAGGAGAAAAGAGGTGACACAGGCATGGTGTGTAGGGTAGGAAGGCTTTGTCATGGAGGAGATCTTTCTGAAGTTTGCATCAAAATTTAATTGCACAGTGCAGTTGAGTCCCTCTAACCTGAAACCCCACATACCGGGCACTTTAATAATACTTTATTTTACCTGCAGTAACTGAAATTCCACACTAATCAGTTGCAGAAGTTGTAAAACAGTTACTGTTTCACTTCTTGAATATTCAGTACCACTACAGAGCTTAAACTATCCCCAAGGCAAGTGCGAGAGTGGTATCACTTGGTTTCTGCCATCAGCTAACCCAACCACCCCTGCCCAGATCCTGTAATGTACAGGAACCATTGGCTCTCCCATAACTCCCCCAGCTGCTGGCACCAATATCTCAGGGGAAGAACATCAGCACTGGTACAGCTTCAGCGTGGTCTGTCTGCTGGTTCCCCCTCCCAGTTCCCAAAAGACACACGAGGGCTTGTCCTGGCAGCTGCCTCTGCAGAGGGGAAGGACTTACATTCTTGCACTTAGCACAGGTCTTGGCAAACTTGTGCTCATGGCAGGAGACACAGTAGAATTCATCACCCTTGGGGAAGAAGCTTCCAGATCCAATCACTTGCTTGCACTGGCTGCAGGTGAAGCAGTCCTTGTGCCAGACCATCTTCTTGTACTCAACATTTTGGTCTCCTACAACAGATAAAAATAACTTGTCCTGTCAGATTTCAGGCCTGTGGCAAGCCCTTGCCCCTGTTCAGTCTGATGTCTGTGGGCAAGACCTGTCCATAGATGTGCCCAGGATTCCACTGGAATGCACACAAGAGATGAGCTGTAATTTCTGTATTTGATTTTAGCCAGGGCCTGCAAGATTTTCTTAAAATAGTTATCAGATCAGCTGCCTGAGCCTTTTAGGACTTCAATTTACCGAGCAAAGCTTTTAGTAGAAATGGTTTAAGACTGACATAAGAGTTAATTATCCACATGAGGGTTAACTGCAAAGCAGTCTTTCAACACTTGAATAAAATGGACAGGTGAGAGCAACAGTCAAAATGTACTATCCTGAGGTGCTCCAGCCTTCCACTGTGATGCCCAAACCCCTAACTGCAGCCTCCACAGCCTGATAAACCACGCTGGTTATGTCCTAGAGCAGAGCATGGCCCTCAGACCCCTGTGACTGGCACAGTACCTGCAATAATGGGCTTGAAGCAGCCCTTGCACCTGGGTGCATCCGCAGCAGCAGTGCAGTTGCTGCACCAAACCTTGTTGTTCTCCCGCAGCATGAAGGGCTCGTTGACCAGGGACGTGTAGCACTTGAAGCAGCGGAAGCAGCTGTCGTGCCAGTAGCGGTTCTTGAAATGCAGCTCCTGCAATGAACAGAAAGGGAGGGAGTGAAAAGCTTTTCTCTCCCTCTGAGCAGCTCTAAAGCAAAGCTCCTGTCTCACCTGCCTGGGCAGTAAAGGATGGATTTGTCGTTTCTAAGTTTGTCTGATTCAGTGGGTAAAGCTACAGCTCCTCTTCAAGTACTTAAGGGAAGGACATTTAACCAAAGTCACTGACACAATCACATTTACTTTGGGCTTTCATGGGGGCAGAATACTCTTCAAACCAACAGCTTGGAGATTTGAAGTTCTGCAAGTGTGGGCTTCTCTGGTGCTTACATTCCCTCTAGTTCAGGTGTACATTATTATTACCATAAACATTTGTCAGGCCCTGAAGGTATATACTAATGACTTCAGTAACATCATATTTCTATACATAAGCAACAAGCCAATTTCCAGTTTTCATGGAGATCAAAACAGTTTCAATCACTAGGCTTGCAAATATTTTCAGGTCCTGTAATTTGTGTATCTTCATGTCCTGCCTGGTGTTACAGTGTCTGAACATCTGAGATATTATAAATTAACATAAAGAAAAAAAAACAAACAGCAGAACCATCTTGCCATCCAACTGCTCTCAATATATATATATAGATATATATAGAGAAAGAACTCTTGATTTCCATCATGAAGCAATAAGCATCTGACAAACTGACAAAAATTAGACCTCAGTGCTTTGCCCAGAAGATGAGTTTTGCAGGCCCTGTGCAGGCTGACTGCCTGCAGTTCTCTCTCCAGGGAATTCAGCATTTGTAGCAGTTTGTGTGGCTGAATCTAGCTCTGAAATGAGATCCTGTGCCAAAGCAGCCCACCATGAGCACCCCTGTGCACGCCCCTGCGCCCCTCTTTGCCCGATGAGCACACGGCTGGCAGCCAGAGGACTCCCAAAGAACTGCTCTTTCACACCAGCTCAGAGCCAGACCAGGGCAAGCAGGAGGGTGATCAGCATCTGCCTCTCCTCATCACCCACTGAGGTGCTCAGCACTGACCTTGGAGTCGGCCCCGATGGGTTTCTTGCACTCGGTGCAGGTGTTGGCGCAGATCTTCTCGAAGCACTTGACGCAGCAGTGCCGCCCCTCCTTCTGCACGTACTTCTTGCCCTGCAAGGGGTCACGGCAGTAGTGGCAGTCGAAGCGCTCTGACATCGTGCCCACGGTGTAGCTGCCAGGCCCTGCAAGAGCACAGCAGCTGAGGGGACAGCACTGAGGCCCTGAAAGCTGCTCCAGCTTCTCGGGGCTGTGTGGATCAGTAGGAGGAACGTGGCTCAGGAATGAGAATGTGGTGGTGTTATCACACTCCTCGAGGGCTCCTTAATAGAGAAAGCAGCTCCAATCGATGGGAGCAGGGTCTCAAACCAGACTTTTCCCCCTTGTTAAGTGGAAGGATGCTTGGCTGGTTTATCAAGCAAGGGTAATGACACCTAACCACTCCCTGGGAGTCCCTTAGCTCATTACTGCAGGCCTCAGTGAGGTCCTGGCTGAGGCACCACATCCCTTGTGTGCAGAAATCGCCAACAAACATGAGCAGAATGGAACTGTTTCCATGTTTCCAGTCTGGACCCACAGCCAGCTGCAGCCCTCCAAGGCCTTTTGGGCTGGATAGTTGTGCAGCTTCCAGCTGCCTCTTTTCACCAGGCTTTCACATATAAAATCATAAGGGGAAAAAAAAAAAAAAGGAAAAAAACTTCCTCCGTGAAGAGATATTTTTCAGTTCACACCATCAAGGCTCTGCCAAGGTCTGATGCTCCACCATGGCCAAGGAGCTGTCAGTGGGTGTGGGGAATCTTGACTGAAGCATTTTCCGCTTTGGCTCACCCTTTCTCCTCCTGCACTCCCATTAGTCTCAGGCTAATGGCTCCCTCCATTCCATGCACCTTTCCTCAGCAGAAGGCACCAACGCTCCTGTGAGGGGGTTACAAGGGCTCTGACAGAGAATCCTGGACAGGTTTGGGTTTGAAGGAACCTTAAAGATCATCTTGTTCCAAACCCCCTGCTATGGACAGGGGTACCAGTCATACCAGTCAGGTTGCTTAACGCTCCATCCAGCCTGGTCTGGAGAATTCCAGGGAGGGAACCTAAGAGTTACAGAAGCCATGGAGTCCCAGAGAGGCAGCTCCATCCCTGTCTCTGCCACTCATGCCCCCAGAGCTGCAGCACTGCAGAGCCCATTTCCCTGCACGGCAACACCCAGGGACACAGCCTTGAACTCTCTGCATCATCACCAACCGGATGGGAAACGTGGCTGTGCTCAGGGACTGCCAAGAGGAAATGTCCTCTCTTCCTGCCAGAGCAGCAGCATCAGCACAGAGCAAGGAAGGGAGAGGACAGAGTCAGGCCATACAAATTGCTGCTGCCTCCATCGTGGCCTCGCCTTGAACCACCCCAGCCAGCCCTGGGGGCTGTTCCTCACAAAGCTCAGTGGTACAACAGTGCTTATTCCTGCCGTGCTGCTCCAAGCCCAGCACAATGTGCCTTTATAAACCAAACCAGTAGGGGTTTTGGGGTGCAGAGAGGGTGTGTCACTCCTGCCTGTGCCCTCACAACAAAGCAGAGTCAGTGGGACCCTGTTGGGCTCACCCATGGCTGCAGGATGCTCTTGGTCTGCCCTGCTATGGGCTAAGGGCCTGCTCATAGGATTTTCATGGACACTTTTGACCCCAGTAATTCCAGATGTATCATCAGCTTCAGGGCTGAACCTCACCAGGCCACTGCAGCACACCAAGAGCAGCCCAACACTGCTGGGTACAAAGCCAGAGGAGCCTGTGCATGAACACTGCCATCAGAGAAGAGCACCTGCCTCATCTGGGCTCAGGAAGAGTGGGACTCACGCTGTTACCGTGCAGGCTTTAAAATCCAAGAGTCATCACACTGTCTCCTCTTTGTCACCCTCTCAGTAACACAGGGCCAGAACAAATTGGAGGATTTGTATTTCAGAAAGCAGGACAGAGAGTCCCAAAGAAATGTATCATATGGGGAGGCTGCAGCAGAGGTGGAGGCTCTGTTCACACCCTATTCCTTCCCCTAAAACTGACAGAGGCAGGCTGGAGGCCAAGCTGGTAGGAACTGTACTTTGTGGGGGGACCAAGATCTGGGAATATTCCCTTGGCAAGGCCAGGGGCTGCCATGTCCTGCTGACAACTGCACCAAGGGCTTTGAGGTACCTTTTCAAGCAAATGACACAGATAAACAGCTGGGAAACATGGAAACTGTGTGAGCCACCACTAGCTCTGCAGAGCTCTAGCAAGCAGGTGGGTTTTATTTGGAAGAAATGCAATTGCAGGCTCCAGGGCAAATGGTGTTGAAATGTCCCTGACCTCAGGTTTAGGATTGTTTTCAACATGAACACATAGTCTTGAAAGTATGGCTCAGGGAGCAACATAACCCCGTGTTCCCATGTAACACATCACCTGCTAATGTGAGACACATTTATCACAGCAGCTTTGGAGCTCCACAGGCAAATTAACACTGGGCCTGGCAGCCCCCAGACAGGGCTGTGCAAGCAGCTTCTGCCTTCCTCCTGCCACCTCACACACCAGAAAGCCCCTCTCATACACAGGCAGGGGCAGGAGTTTGCTTCCAGGTTTTCCAGAGGCTTTCTGCCCTCAGCACTATCATTCCTGAATTCCTGATCTGGAGCCAGGAAAGGCACCTCTGTCCCCTTGCCTGCAGTGAAGATGCAGTGGTCTCATTGTCCCTGCAAATGTGCTGGGCTCTGCTCACCTGTGCCATGGCTAGAGCCCACATCAGCCAGAGCATCTCCCACGACCCTCCCACAGAAGCAGGACCAGCTCACCCAGGGTATGGTGCAGAAGAGCCCTAAAAGCCATCAGTGTGTGGCAAAGTGGAGCCCCAGGCCAGTAGCAGCTATCCTGGGACCACCAGATTATTTTCCCCAAATGGAGCAAACATCTGTGGACACTTCAGAGCTCAGCTTCATTTAGTATCCTACAGCTGGTCCCCTCAGCAGTCCTGTCCCCTCTCATGGAAGGCAAACGAAGCAGATATTTCCTGTGCTCTGTATAAAAATAAATGTATTTCTAAAGCCTGCTTGACAGCAGGTCATGGGTTTGGTGTTATCTCCTCAATAACCAGCTGCACTAAGTATCCACACCATAACTTTCCCAAGCTTCTAGGTATATTAACCCTGGCCTGTCTTTCCTGTCTGAAAAGCAGGCAGGTTATGAAATGAAGGGTACACTGGGTATATGGAAAAATGGTTACTTCCTCGGGGTCTTTATTTAGTGCCCTCATCATCACTTCCCATATGAGCAGTGCAGCAGCTGCTGAGCACAGGGTAGGGATTCACACCAGGGGTGCAACAATGCTACAGCAACACAAAACCAGGGAAAGCACTCACCAAACTACCACTAAAACCCAGAGCACTGAACTTCTGCACTTCTTTTCACACTGCTCTGCTTAAAATGAGAGCAGTACATGCAGATGGTTTAGGTTGGAAGTCACTTGAGCATGAGTTTCTGTGGCTGTGCCTTTACACCAACTATGGCATCTCTGAGGTGGCAGCCTGGCCAACTGGCTCTTGTTTAGCCCCAGGAGAATCACATACCCTGAGGACATGCACTGATCCAAACCCCATGTCAGCTTGACACAGGCCACAGAACAGGATTTAGAAGGCAGAGGAAAAGTATGGACAGGCTGAAACTATTCCCCCTCCCAGGAACGTGCAGAGAGTTGTTCTTCTGGAGAGAAGCAGGTGAAAACAGCAAGCACAGGCAGCTGGGGAGAGGGGTAAATGCAGAATGTGTCCATCCTTAAATAGCCTAGAGGGCCCTCAATGAGAGATGAAGAAAAATACAGCTTTACTTCCAGAAACTAATCTCACTCTAAGCAAGGGATCCCTGTCCCACCAGCCCTGGCAGGGTGTTCTCTAAATGTAGCTCCCTGATGGATTTGGCTACAGCTGGAGGGCAGAAGGCCAGGCCAGTGGCCTTCTCAGATATCAGGGTATTTGGCACAAAGACCCACTGGAATACAACCCTAATATTTACCTGACCACAGAGGTGCCAGTCCACCACGTGTCCCCTGAAAGCATCTTCTACTTTACAAAAACAGCCCTTGAACAGCCACATCTTCCATCTTTCAGAGATCTCAAACACTTGGGCCCCAGGGGCTTCCACACACCTAAACTGGTACCAACACCAAGCAGCCACAGGGCTGAGGGTCAGGGTCACATCTGCACCCTGCACCATGGCCAGCTTTAGGGTGGAAAGGGTACAGACCTAAGAACTGTCACCCCACAAAAGCTGCTGCATCCACACAACCCTGCCTCCCCCTGGGCTCCTGCCATCACCCTGGGCTGGGTCACCCCAGTTCAGCCAAAAACCCAAAGCAGCATCACAGTGGTTTGCACAGTAAACGGAACCAAAGCATCCAGAGAAGGGAGCTGAAGCACAGCTGATAAGCAAAGCACTTAGCACAGGCTATGTGTTAATGTCTCTGGGGAATATGTTTAAATGTGATAAACCACCAAGGAGGAACTTGAAGTGTAGTCTCTAAACTCAACCAGAGAAACTGCACTTACACTTTACAGATTATTCTGCCACTTAAGAAAGGAGATGAGGTTGGAGTTGTTAACCCTGTGCACTACACACAGTTGCATATGGAAGAAAAAGAGCTATTGGTTTTCAACACTCCATTAGTTGTATTTTTTTCTCAGCAGACTGAGTACACAGCCCCACACTGCCAGGCACTGGCTACACCTGCCTGTTTCAGATCAGTCCTGGCAGTCCTGGTCTGTCACCTGAGTTACTATTCTCAGCATTCCTCTATGCAATGTCGCATGGTTTGCTATAAATACCTGGGAAACCCTTAAAAGAAGGGTCCTGTTAATCCCAAATGCAAAGTGATACTCAGGACTGCACTGGCACAATGCCCTGGGCAACAAACGTTTGCAAAGCCCAAGGAAAGAAAGAAAAGAAACCTGTAGTAGGCTGTTTTTGCTGGGAGGGCTGAAAATACCAGAGCTGTGCTCTCCTATTGCCAGGCTGGGGCACGTGCGAGGCTCATACTCTATAATTCAAAAATTAATCTGTTGATAAAATGAAAGCTTCTTTATTTAGAGCAAGAACAGCTCCAAGTTCCTCAGGCAGTTGCCAAAAACATTCCCTACGGTCCTATTGCCACCACGTCTGAGCACATCCCAGTCATTACTCAATATTCACAATTCCCCAGGGAAGTAAGGACATGCTATTTATTAAAAATCACTGGCCCAGCCCCACAAACACTTTCCCCAGGGATTGCTTTGGCACTCAGTGCAGAGCTCAGCGAAGACTAACAAGGCACCACTGCCTTGAGTAAGGCTGAGCACTTTAGGCAGAGTTTAAGCAACAAAGTCCAAGCCTTTCAAAACTTAACAAATCCTGTTCAGTAACCAGCTCTGTGGCTGCATTAAGTTTTGTCCTTTGAGACCCTCCTATTATGTCCCCAGCTAAGCACTGGTCTGCCCCACCTCAGCAGCTGGATGCCTTTCTCACACCCAGGTGCTCCCAAGTGCCAAAATGAGATTTCCTCCTGCTCTGGAGGATTCAGCCCCAGCCTGAGCAGGCACTGTGAGATCCCCACAGCTGCCCTGGGCTTCCCAGTGGTCTGCAGGATCAGACATCATGCTGTGACTGTTTGGCAGCAGCACTCCAGCCTCAGTGTCTGCTCAGAACATGCTGCAGCATTTTATATTACAGCACAGAATCAAGTCTGTGAGTTCCTGCCCCAGGGCACATCCCCTGAGGAAGATGAGAAAGAAAAAAAATAGATAGCTGGGAGTATAATGGAAGGAAACTACAGCATTGATCAGTCTTGTGGGCCAAAGTTAAACATTTTCTTACATCAAATGATACCAAAGAAGTCAGATTTTACTCACAATGGTGCCCTACATAATGTGTATGTGCATCCCACAAGCAAATCCTGAGCAGTTACGTGCTGGGCAAGCAGCCCCACCTGTGTGCCTTGTCCTGGGAAGTTGAGCAGGCAGCTGAGCAGTGAACTGTGCCTTTTCTCCTCAGTTTTGTGGAGTCTCTCTGTTCCCAATCTCACGAGCAGCCCTAGCCCCTGGTGTGCAGCAGCTCAGTTTGATGCCCACAGGAGCTGTGCCCCAAAGTGACACCCTCTGCCCAGCACATCTCCCCCAGGGCTGTCTCACCAAGAGATACAGTGGCACTGCCACTGTTCTGAGCTGTAGGGCTGTGAACATGCCCTGGATATGCACAAAAACAGCCTCTAAGAGAGAAATAGGCTTTCAAAAATCCCAGAGACCTTCTGATTGTCTTCAGCTGCAGGGCTAGAGGAAAGAGTCAGGATGGGAAGACACCCCAGAGCTGCATGCCATGGAGACATGTAACATGTGATCTCAAGATTACTGTCAGTGTTAATGGAAAAAAGAACATTTTCCTATCACTGGTAAGGGTCAGCCCATCTGAACTAAAAGACAGACAAGAGGGACTAACCACAAACTTCCCACCAGAGCAGAGCAAACCATCTGGGTTTACACGCTGGTCTCCCCTCTGCTCTGGGTTTCTCTGCTCACTGCAATAAAGGAGGGCTCCTCAATTGCAGCAAGGAGGAGCACTGTCCCCCATTTTCATCAAGACTTGCTTAAATAACAGCTGAGCCCCAGCCCTCCCACAGCAGCAGAGCAGATACAAAAACATTTACCATCCAATGCATTTTACAAAATAAAGGAGTCCACCACCACCACCACTCCGCTCCAGCCCCAGTCTCCCACACTGGCTACCAGCCCACTTGTCATCAGGAGTTACAGCTGCAGATTGCTGAGGTTTAAGTCTACATTCAAAGTTATTTCTCTGGCACAGGAGCCTTTTAACAAAACCTTCATCCTCATTTAGCAGGTGTACTCCCACAACACCTGGCAGCACATCCACTTTACCTGTGTGCCTGTGGAAAGCCATGGTCAGCAGCCCAGAGTCCCCAGGAGCCCCTCAGGTAATGGAGTTCACAGTCTTGAGGCTGATAAGGAGCTGCCACATTTGATAACATACATTTAAACGGAGGCTATTAATATGGACAGGACTCCTACCAGATGTCCACTCCCCTCCCCAGAGATCACAACCTTAATCCCCCTTGGAAATTCTTACCATTTTAGGTGATCTGAGGGAGAAGAATAGGATCCTGAGACCTCTAGGTCTCTGCAGGCAACAGTCAAATACCTGCCCAGCTACTCAGCACCCAAATTAGTCCCAAAGGCAGAATGAACTCACGAACTTGACCCCATGCTGGTACTATTTGGCCTTGGCTTTAGAGTAAGGTTGTGTCTAGTAACAGTCCTGAGCTAAATTACAGGCCTAACATTAATGCTGCTCTGCCATGGCTGAAAGGAAGAGGTGGATCACAGCCCTGTGGGGGCTGCAGCCCCAGAAACCAGCAAGAACCTGTCTTCTGGCCCAAAAGGATGTGGCTGTACCCCAGGAGACCCAGCTGGCAGCCCACACAAGTACCAGCACATACATTCATGGGTGGGTTGGATTTGCTCTCAACGTGGAGGTCACACTGAAGTTTCACTGCCAGTAAAACTACCATTCCTGGTCCTTCCCCAGCTTCTCCCTTAAGGAAGCTCACAGCATTAACTGCTCAAAGGGAGCAAATCCCTGAAGAGCAGCATTAGAAACATGGGTGTCATGATATGGGCTTCTCTAGCATCTAGCATGGCTTCACAGGCACTGGCTCATGCCTCTGTGCTCTTGACTCAGGTGTCCACAAAGCTCTCAGGAAGATCCCAGCTCCATGGCTCCAGCTGAGCTGTTTCCACCCAAGTCACAGCAGGAGGAGTGGGAGCTCTGGAGTGTCACTCCTGTGGGGAGCCCCAGGCTGCAGCAGCTCCACAGCCCCACGCTCGCTCTCGGTTATGCAACTGCTGCCGGCAACGCTCAGGGCCGGGGGCCAGGGACGCCCAGCTGCTAATCCTGCCTCCCCACTGACGCACTGCATGGCCGTGGGAAAGTCACTGAACTTCCCTGACAGCCACTGCGAAGAGCCAATGTTTATCATTCCTTCCAGGGAGCCCATCGTGGTGGTGTCTGGCCTCTGAAGAGCAACCCTGCTACAGCCAGGAACATCTCTGCTTCCTGCTTGCAGAGGTCCCAAGAGCTCCTCAGGCACTCACACGTGCACAGCCTCCAGCCTCAGCACTGGGCTTGGTGAGCTCCTGAGCCTTCACACCCATCTCTGCCCCCCAGGCAGCATGTGCACAAGCTCAGCATCTCACCAGCATCCTGACATCTCCAGGTTTCCAATGTGGCCTGGAAAAGGCCACTCTTGACAGCACACAACTCCAAAAGAGCACAGCATGGATCCACTGGTGCAGCAGATTGAGGCTGGGAAACGTGCTAAAATACTGATGCACTGAAACACTTTGGCAAGGAAAACTCAATGTTATTCTGCCCCAGCTCATCTATAAACTCCAGCAAATTGTTTGCATAATTCAGATGGCAACAGGAACCCTAACAACTGGTATTTTCCTGTTCTAATCTTGCCGTGCGCAGTGTAATATTTACAGACATGAGTTCATTTTTTGGCAATGCACGTAGAGCTTCCACCATTAACCATTCTCATTCCTTTCTAGTTCCCTACACAAAGCTCTGGCACCCTCCCACCCAGCTGTCATTTCCTCCTTTCCCCAGAATTTCCAGGTGTTTCCATCAGAAGCCTTTGCTCCCATCCTGGATGATGGAGCAGTGTCTCTGCTCGGTGCCAGCGGCTGCCACGCCCCGACTGAGGTGGCTGCAATCAGCAGCAGTTTGGCAGCTGCAGAGGGGTGTGGAGAGCAGGGATGGACGCTTGGATGTCACAACATGTGCACAAACACACGTCTGTTCACAGCACAACAGGCCTGGGGGGGAGAGGAGAGGGATAAAGCTTGGCCAAGTTACACAGGAAGACCCAGACCTGCAGATGCCTATGGAGCTCCACGGCACAGCTCACCCTGCAAAGCCCCTGCAGATCCCCAGAGCAGACTTTAATTAAAATGCCACTTTGTTTGAATCTCTGGCCTCCTGGTCCAGTAGCAGGAATGGAACAACCTTACTGCTGCTCTTGGTTTCTTGCCTGGTTTTAGCCAGATAACTTTGGACAATTCCCCGTTCCTTCCCAAGCCCCATGAAATGTGTCAGGGGGCAGACACCTCCAGGAAGGAAAAGGTGCCCCAGAATGGAGCTATGGCAGCCCTGCCTGAGCCCTTGTCTATACACCAGACATCCACAGCTCCCAGAGGGAAGAGTGCTACACCAGTGAGTGCACAGCAGGGCATAGCAAGCCTGGGATGTCATGTTTTTAACATTAAACCTGTCCTGTAGGTTTTCCAGGGAGCTGCCCTGGACACACTGATCCCACCCAGCGGGTACGACTGAGAGCAGCATGGCTGGGGCATAGTGTCATCCACTCGGATAAACAAATGATTCACGTTCTGATTTCCAGAGTATTTTCTTGCCCTAAGAATCCTGCCAGAAAAGGTCTGGGTCTCTCAGCTTGCTCACACATCCTGCTGTCATTCAACAAGCAGAAACTCCTAAAGAGAGCTGCTCTAACCCAGGCATTGATGAACTATTAGTCACCATCATCAAAGAAAGCAGCAGTAAATACCAGCGGCAGAGCACCTGTGCATCTCCTAA
Source organism: Parus major (assembly GCF_001522545.3). NCBI lineage: Eukaryota > Metazoa > Chordata > Aves > Passeriformes > Paridae > Parus > Parus major. Next base: position 6,764,370 of record NC_031772.1, read on the forward strand.
AGTAATGCTGTGCCTCCTGCTTCCATACATGCTGCTGGCAATGCACAGTGCACCTGCACAGAAGAGCACACTGCCATTCACCAGGCTCCCCATAAAATGAGAGTCCCACATTTCTCCCTACCCTTCCTGTCCTGAGGGCAGATCAATTTTTTTCATTTTTTTAAATTTTATTTTATATGTATCAGGTTGCATGCATATGTCTTCCCACAGCAGAGCACTCCTGCCCAACAGATCCCAGATATAAACTTCCTTGTCTCTTGCGAGGCAGAAATAAAACAATCTTTAAAGAAATGTTTCTTTGTTTGTTTTAGTATAAAGACAAAGTTTGCAGGAAGACCACCAATAAGAGAGCTGGGTTTGAGAGGAGAGAGTACACATACAGCTCTCTCCAAGGAAAACATCTTTGCAGTTGTAGCTGATCCGTCAGAGAGACAGAGACAGCAGTCCCCATGCCACAGAAATGCTGGTTTGGCATGAGGACTGACACTGGGGGCTGATCCAGATCTCCAAGCACTCAGTATCCAACATGCTTCCTGCTCCCAGCACTGGCAGCAGGCACTGCAGAGCAGAGTTAGTGGATCATGTGGAGAGGGCTGCCAGGGGATGGTGGCCCTGGTACCACCAGCCAGAGACCCTGCATGATACAATCACACCTGAACCAGAACGGGAATTTTCCACCTCATCCTATCAAAACTGGACAGCTTCTCTTTGAAGTATCCCAAAAATGCTCAAGAAGTCTCAAATCCAGCTTTGTGTACAAGGATGAGCCTCTGCACCCCTGCAGCATCCCACAGGCACTGACAGGGACCCGAGACAGAGACAGCTGGGATGTTCCCACATCCAAGGGACTGCAGTGGCAGGGGAAAGAACACCCCAGGTGAGCCCCTGGTGCTCTCAGGGAACCAGTTCAGAGGGGCAGTAGAGAAGGAATGAGGGAAGATGTGGCAAAGGCACAATCCTTGCATGCTGAGCTCCAGTTCACAGCTGGGTCACAGCGCTGAGCTCAGCTTTTCAGTGCCAAGGGAAGCTTTTTGGATCAGCTCTGAAGGTCAGGGTAAAGAAACTGGGAATAGATTTATAAGGAAGCAGATGCAGGGTAGGCAACATTCAGGAGCTCAGATATAGTATGAGTAGAAACAAAAGGTTTCTACTCTTTCTTTCAAAATGGAAAGAAGTCAGGATAAGAAGAGAAATAAAATGGGATAAGAGCATAGTAATAGGAAGGAACGATCAAGAGATAACAGAGCTGGAAATAAGGGCACCTGGAAAAAAGCAAAACCAGGAAGATATATAAACCAAGTCTTCCCCCATCTTCCTCCATTCACAGGCTGGACTGTCTCCAGGACATGGCAGCTCCAAATTTATTTCCCTGCTGCCATCTGCTCTGTGGCTCCCCTCCACACACGCTCCTGACTGGCACTTCTTCCCATCACCTGTTGCTGACATGGCAGACCTCTCACTGCTGCTGAGAGCCAAGCGACACCGAGGCCTGGGGGGAGTATCTGCTCATAAATCAGGAGCTGCTTTGTACTCCTAAAGCTTTGTTCAGCTCCTGTTCCCCATCCTGGCTATGGGATGTGGTGGGGTGGAGGCATCAAAGAGTCCCATGGTAGCTCCACGCTCCAGAGGAGACTGGGGAGAGAAGAGGCTGCAGCAGGTGCTGAGCAGAGCTGGTTTTGAATCAGCTTCAAAATAAAGTCAATTTCCTCCTATCCCTGCTCCTCTTTCTTGTATTTCAGACAAGATGCCAAGGCTGTATCTCCCAGCACCAAGGATGCTGAGTGTCTGCTGTAGTCCTAATAGTTAGATTTAGACCTTCAGTGCAAACTCAAAAAGGGATAGCCCCAAAATGCTGAGTATTTTTAAAAAATCTCTTAGAAAGACATATGTCTTAGTCTTTAAATGCACTTGCTTAAACCTGAGCCATGTTTCTCTTCCCAGCTCTGTCTCCCACGTCCTTCTGCTGTGAGTGTGCAGGCAGTGGACTGGGAGGCTCAGCAGGATGGGTGATCTTGCCCTTCATGATCTGCAGGATGAAGACCACAGGTGTGAAAATGCCTATGAAGGTCATACAACCCTAAAGGGAGACAAAGACTTCCTCTAGTCCTCTTGGGAGACAGGTCCACATTTACTGCCAAGTCTGGTCTAATTCAGAAGCCTCATAAGAGCACCAGGCCCATAATTGGGCTAGAAATCTTCAAATACTGCATTTACCTCTTCCTCCCCAGCAGCCCTACAGCTGGGTCATGCACAGACCCACCCAGCAGGGCTGTGATGACTCTCAATCACTTCTGCTGGGTGGGGTGTCCTGGGAGGAGCCATGGGGCCAACCAGCTGCACCACAACCCAGTTATTCCCCAGTTTATTACCCCAAAGCTTCACACTTATGGCAGTGGAGCACCTCAGGGCCATCTTGGCCAACTTCAAATCTTTCTTGGTTCAAGTTTAGTTGCACTCATGTGCGGGAGGAATGATCAGTAGCGCCAAACGTGAGGCAAATATTTGCCAGTCACAGCTTTCCCCTCATGGCTTAGCCCTGGCTTCAGAGCTGAGAAAAGTAACTCAAGTCCCTGTCAAATAAATACCACAGTGATCCAGCTGGGCAGCACGGCAGTCTTTCCCAGGACAGATGAGGTGTGAGGAACAGGCACAGCAATATAATCCTGCCATACCCACACAATAAATGCTCATGTCACGGCTTCACCAAGTAGTGAGTGAGCTATCACTGAAATAATATTTCACAGTGTCCATCAGGCTCTCTGCACTTCTAATAGCTCCCAATTCCTTCTCATGGGCACAGCAGCTGGCTGGACAATGCTCTGCCTCAGTGAGGTTAAACAGCTCACTGTGGAGCTCATGGAAGGAAGTTCAGCTACCAGTTTGGATCATTCCTTGGAAATCTACCCACTAGGAGTCAGAAATTAGCAGCTACCCAGACATCAGCTACAGCACTCTCCAGCATTTCCTGACACTCTTCTGTGCTCATTCAACAGGACCTGGAAGCAAAGAAAACTCACAAAGTAGGTGCTGCAAGCTCTGCCCAAGCTCTTCCTCCAAAGCCTGGGAATGTTTTCCATGTGATGTTTTCTAGCTAAATACCATGTTCCCAGGAAGCTGCTGGGCAGATGGTTCTGCAGACCTCTGTCCTCTGCCCACACAGGACAGTGGCCAAGCCAAATCCCCACACCAGCAGTGCACTGTGGCACCAAGGAGCCTTGGTATTTCCCTGTAAAGATCTTGATTTTCAAAGGAGGAGAAGAAAGGGCTGTTTGTGGATGGACTGTGATTCTGGCAAAACATTCCTCAGAAATTCAGCACGTGAGAGACACTGAGGATAGAAAACTTCAGCTCAGGTGGTCAGAAAAGGGCACAGCAAAAGCCCTCAGAAAAGGGCTGCCTGGCTGAGGGTGAAGGCAGGCCATCCCTTTGATGAGGACGTGCCCTTCCAAGCATTGGCACGCCAGTTGGGAAGACTCCCTGGCATCCAGCACACCATCAAAGCACTGCCTGAACTTGGCACAGGCCACAGGGCCATGCCCTCAGCACTGATTTAGAGCTGACAGAGCCAGCACTGGCACATGCTTTAGCAGGAGAAGCAGCCCAATACCCTGGACAGGACAGTCGCCTCGAGCAAGATTAACATTTGGCTGTCTGCACCCTCAGTTGTTAGCCAGAGCTGGTGGCTGAAAGGACCAAATCACCCTTGTTATGTGGCCATTTTAAAAATAACCTTTCCCAAAGCCCCACAGTGCATAACCCTGTGTCTGTCTCAGCTCCAGGAGCTGAAGAGGATCAGCTTGCAGGGCTGACGGGTATTTTTGGGCACTCTGACTAATTGTCAGGACATATGCTGAGCATTCTTTACAGGGAAAAACAAAGTTACAAAGTCTCCTCCAGCAAGGCCTGAGGGGTTGGATTAGACTCAAGAGTTATTTTCATAAATCTCTGCTTTAGGCAGGTTTGATTGAACTTCCAGCTTCAGATAAGTTCAGTTTAAAATGGAAGAAGAGGTCAAATTCCTTGCACCCCAACACTCACCACAAAGGCCGGGCCAGTCTGGGCCACATTGCAGCAACAAGGGCAGGAGAAGTGGAAACTCTTCACCTTGGAGTGACTTCAGATTCACAAGTGCTTCTTAGGCACCACATCGAGTATTTTGCCAGTTGTGTCCTTCTTCCTCCCTCCGTTCTCAGGAGCAAGAGCTCTCAGCTCAGAGGTTCCAGATGTCCTGCGGCCCAATGTGAAGTGCTCCTCAAAGGCCACAGATCAGCCAGATCTTGCAAGTTTATTCACCACTAAAAAGACTTTGTCATAAAAACAACCTGTTTTGAGTGGGTTTCTTTGTTGCAGCTCCTTGCTGCTTCTCTCACCAACCTGAGCCCCTCAGCAGCACTTCACTCACATGCCAGTTTAAGGCAGTACTCATCCAGTTCCCTTTCTCTACACTTACAGCAAATAAAGCACCTGTGTGCAACACCTCCACAACACCCTGGGACACACAGGCCAGAGAAGCCCCTGTATCCCCACCACTTTGCTCTCCCTTCAGCCCAGAGGATTTTTAGGATGTCTGAAGCCCCACTGCTGTCTCAGCCCCTCCTGTTGGCCCATGGACTTTCCCCTTTCTCTGGCACATATCAAATCTTGCTTTTCTCATTCAGCAGACACTGCACCAGAAGCACACATATCTCAAGATTACAAGAGCTCTCTGAAGTCTCCACCAGTGCTCTCTGTACATTTTCCCCTGAGCTGCAGAGAAATTTCCACTGAGGATAAGTGTTGTCAATTCAATTTCTAATAACGGCATTAAAATGTATGAGCCATTTCTCTGGAGTCAGGGATAATATTTTCAAAGTGCTTGTGTGATACAGGAATGTAAATCTCATTTTTCATATAGTGATAAGGATCCCAAGTCTCTCTGGAAATATGTCACATCAGAGCTGGGCCACACAGGAAAGCTTTTCCTGTGGGGTCAGTCAGAAAACAGATTCAAATATTAAAACAAAAGGAACAAATATCTTTAAATCTTTCATCAGGGTTAGGTTTCAATTTCAGCCAAAACCAGAGAGCCCCAGCCCAGAATGGTTTTCAGAGCCCTGCCCTGGTTTGTGGTATCCCAGCTGAGTGTCATTATCTGCAGGATAGAGGCTGTTTTGAAGAGGGAAGTAGGGGAATTCTCCTCCCCAGCATACTCCCACTCTAGTTTTTTGGTAACCTAGCAAAATTTGAGTTCCTTTAGTGTCTTGGAAATGTTAAGATCAGTAGACTAATACTTGGTAAGAGACAGCTTGGGCCAAAGGAGGGTGGGGAGGGAGGTTACTGAAACTGCTAAATTTAATTCCTTCATCCCCCTCCTCCACAAGGCCAGGGCATTCGGAGCCAAGGGAAGTCTCTCCAACGCTCCTCCAAGGGTCTCACAGCAGCTCTGCATGTTACAGCATTTCTATCAGTGCTGACTCTTGAAGCAATGGGCAAAGTCTGTGTGTAGATACATTAATTAAATATAAACTCTGGAATAAGAAAAGTGAGATGTTTAGAAGAGTGATTTTAAACATAGAAATAAACCAGCTGGAGTTGGTTAAAGTGCTTGTGTGTTTGATTAAGCCATCCCCTGCTCTGGGGCTGGATTCAGGCCCAAAAAATTATTTTGTTTTCAAGTAGCCGAGAGACAATAAATTCAGGGACAACGAACAGCCCACAGCCCTTCTCAATACAATCACTGGAAGCTCTGCAACTGCTGCCCACATCCAGCTATTAGAGGATGGGCTCCATGTGACAGAAAAGCAGTGCTAATTGCACACAAATGCCAGAGAAAACTGTCAAAAAGCTAAACCAGATGTGAAAGAGTGGTTTGCTTTCTTTTAAAACCAGCTTGTGCAAACGCACTTCATGAGAGCCCGCAAGCACCGCATCCCCCTGGGAATGCTGCAGGACAATGGGGAAAGGGTGAGGTTTACAAATCATGGAGGGCTTTTCCTGCAATAGCAAGGACTCTGCTGTCCCTTTGGTAAAGCTGTACCCCGTGAGACAAATTCTCAGCTGTGCTGGAAGGAGGCCTGTTGCCTGCTTTGTGCCAGTGCTCAGCAAGGTTAGGCTTGGTCCTGGACCTGCAAAGAACAGCAGTGGGTTTAGTCACCCAGAGACAGCCAAAAGGCAAACACACCTTGATACCAAGAAGGTGAAACACCAGGGGAGGACTCAGGGAAGACCTGCAGGGATGCCTGTCCTGCTCCCAAATGTTATCCAGTGCTGCACCCCACAGAAAAGAGGCGACACAAAGGAGCTTCAGACACCACATGCAAACAATTCACATCAGACAAGCAGCATCTTATCTCCAAAGAGATGCTGAAAACAGAAGACAAAATGCTCCACGTGGCATTTTTAGATTTTAAAGTTTCTTAGCATCCTGCCCAGCTCAGTTATGGGCAGTTTGGGGTCAGAATGGCTGGGGCACAGGGCTGTGCTGTGCAGCTGGGTCACACAGACTCCACCCCAGGCACACCAGAGCGCTGCCCACCCTGCAGCTATAGAAGGTGAACTAGTGTCTGTCTCACCCAGATCTCGCTCAGCTCTAAGTCCTCACATGAAAATCACCTTCTTTCAAAAGCCAGACTGCTCCAAGGACCAGTCTTTCCTGACGCCTCTCCCTGAAGCTGATGGCTGAATGCACTGGTGGCACTGAGAGCTGCCTGTGATGCTGAGGGGCTTGGTCATGTCACCAAAGCATTCCCCACAGGGCTCCAGAAAGGATCTGGAAAAACATCCACCCACAGCCCTGGAAGGGACTTGCAAGAACACATAATTTACAGATCTCTCATGATTGTAAAATTATAATAAAAGGCTTCCAAAATACAAAATACCCATGGTGAAACCAATCTCTTTTTATAGATACAACCTCCATCCCTTGTTTCAGAAAGCTATGAAGTTAATCCAAAAAAGGATCATGTTTTTTCATCATGTGAGTAGGTTCACGGGTCACTTTTCAGGGGCTCAGCTTTTGTTTGCATCTGTGCTGTTGATAATTGTTCCCTGTTTTCACTCACTGGAAATTACATCTTAAAAGATTTGCTGAAATCCATCAGTGGGCTTCTGGTAAGGGGCTCATCCATTGCTTCATCAAGACAGCTGCCAGGTGATGTTCTCATGTATTTCTACACAACTTCCTGTATTTGATAATTCAGCAATGGGGAGGAAAACCCAAGCAGAGACCACTGCCACAACTTTGTCAGCCTCCCCCCCTGCAGCACCATGGTGCAGAGGGACAGGCTGTGCTTCTTCCTACAGACAGAGCTTTTCAATTAAAAGTTGTACTTCTTCAGAAAATGCTGGTCCATTGAATGAAGTGCTTCTGGAAACATCTCTGTCCTAGCAGAGAAAGGTACAGGATGATACAGGAACCCTTCCTGCCACAAGACTGAGTGCAGCACAACCTCCTTATCCTGCCTTTCTCAGGCACAGCTGGCACTCTACGAGAACCCCCCTCCAGCCCCAACCTCCATCATCCCTGAAATGGCATCTCTGCCCCCACAGAGCCCTGTCAAGAGGCTCCAAAAGTCCAGTCCTGACCCTGCTTAAACTGAGGACATCTCAGTACAAAATAATGCCCAAGTCCAAATTTTCCATCTCCTGCCCCAGGTCTGTTGCAGAAGAGGGTGAGGTTTTTTCAAGCTCTTGCTCCAGCCCCTGGGGCAGCAGCAGGGAGAGGCTTGGCCTGTCAGTACTCCTGTCTAACCAGCTGCTTAGAACCAGCCCTTACCTACAAGCCAAGCATCTCAGTATCCCCACAATCCTTTCAGAGGGAGAAGTTCCCAGGATAGGGAAGATGGCAGAGAAGGCCACCTTTGCAGTGTCTGAACCCCCCCTCCAAAGCTCTCCAGCCCACACTCCCACGAGGAATATCATTGCCACACTTCCAGGAATTGTAAAAGCCCTGTCTCAGCAGCCAGCTTCAGGCACCATTCCCTGCCCAATCTCGTTTACAAGTCAAAAGTTGTTTGGCAAAACAGCTCCCAGAGCATCCAGCTGTCGGTGGAGCGGACAGCATTCCTGGCACTGGCTCCTTTTCCATCCGGCTGCTCTGGCTCAGGCACGGATGCTGCTCCAAGGATGAGCTCATCGCTATTTCAGGTTGAATTTGCACTTGGCAATCTCCCTGGTAACCAAAACAAGTTACTCCTTGGTCTATAAGAGATTTATTGGTTGTTTGGTTCAGTGTCTAGCAGAGCACACAGAGATTTCCCTGCACTGAAGCACAGGCTGGGGCAGAGCTGGGAGGGCAGGAGGTGTTTGCAGGGCGCTCCGGGCGGTGTGAGCCCTGCAGGGCAGAGGGAAAGCTGCCTTCAGGCTCACCCCAGCGACATGGAATCGAGGAAAGGAGGTGTGAGGCATGGCTTTCACTCACACACACCACAGGTGAGCCTTTATGGCAGCCCCCTGCCACCCCAAACAAGTTTTACAGCCTCTCCAGCACAGCAGAGTAACTGCAGGGATGCTGTTTGCAATCCTCTCCAGCCAAAACTCAGCAAATCTACCCCCAAACAGGAATGGTGTGTCCCTCACCTACTGCAAGAAACCCATCCCTACAGGGACAGATCCAGAGTTGAAGTTTCCACCTTTGGCTATAAATCATTATGGTGATAATGGCACAAGAGAGAAGGGAATATTATGGAAAGGTGTGGATGATGTGTTCTAGCATCCACCAAAGTAACACCAGAAAGAATTAAAATTGGAATCCCCACTGGGTGTCCTTGTGCTGCTGTAAGGTGACATGGGCTGCTCTCCAATCCTGATCCCACACTGTCATCCTGGCCATTTCCAGAGGCAGCACTGAGATACTTGTTTTACATCAAGTGACATTCACCTGGCAGGCTGTCCCCTGGGGAAGCATGACTGGCTTTCAAGTGGCAGAGCAAGGGTAGACAGGAAACTCAATTTGCATGTGTTGAGTGAAATACACACCTCTGTGTATTTTTAAAGTGAGACCAGAGAGAGAGGGGAAAATCCTTGCACCCTGGGCTGTTCATTAGTGCCTCTCTCCAGTACTGTCTGAAGCAAGATCACATCAGGACAATGCTTAGAGATCACCAGGGAATTTCTAAGTGGAAGCAAAGCCACTCAATCTCCAGATCACAATCTCAGATTGCTCAGTCCAGATGAGGACCACACACCTGTGTTGGGGAGGTGCTGTCTGTGTTTGCATTCCCTCAAACCACTGACTGCCCTGTGGTTAATGTTGTACCAAAGAGCAGGACACGCTGCCAGGCCCCTGGAATGCTCTTGGGATCCTGACACTGCCTCTCTGGGCTCTTCAACTGAGCAGCCATCAGTCAGAAACTCATCAAACTCATCCACTGGATGAGGTAAATCAAGGTAGAGAAATCTCTGCAGCACACAGCAAGAGCCTTGTGAGTTCACACAGCTGTCCCAAGGCAGCGGTTTGCTGGGATGCTGCAGCCCTGGGGATGACACACCTACCAGGAATTTTAAAGAGCTCTTTGCTATCTCAGTGCAATGAGATGAGGGGAAAACCAACAGGAACAGAATGAAGTGAAAAGACTCAAGAGTCCAAAAACGGGACTATTAGACAGAAGCTGGAAAGGGAGGCAGGCAGTGCCTCAGAAGTGACTAATTCCAAACCTTTGCTCCAGTGTTTATTATAGAAAAGAACAGATAAGAAAGGCTAATGGTAACAACTGCCAGGGGCAGCCAGTCCCAAGGTAAACAAACAGCAAATGCCTTGTGAGCAGCCAGCCAAGCCCAGATGGTTCCCACCTCTTGGGCCATCTCTTTAAAAGAAAGAACATTATTTTCTCCCACCCCAGCATCCTCCAGCAGTAGGGGGGCTATATTTAGGGTAGTGTCATAGTTAAAGGGGATCTTTGGTCAGAGAACCCTGGAAGCACATGAAAACTGAATATTCCCATACCAAGATCTCTGAGGAAGATCTGGGAGCCAAATCCCTGCAGGAAAGTCAGCTATCAACCACTGTGGGCTGGACCAGTCACGGCTTTAGTGTGATGAGCTGTTTCTATTTTTCTTAGCACAAGAAGAAAGGCATGTCCAGCACTATGGTTCATATGAGAGAGTTTTGGAGGATTGAGTGGATTTTTTGCTCTGTCCAAGCAAAACAGCAAGAGCAATTCTTGCTCTGTCAGAAGCTCTGAACTCCTCTGCAGCTGAGAGCTGGTGTAACACAAGAACCCACACACTCTGGGGCAGCTGCTGCAGTGCTAAAGGGCCCTGAAGCAAAATAGGTGGATTATAAATCCCTGTATCAACTGTGCCTCCCTGCAGGAGTCCCTTGGCATATGGAGCACACGCAATTTCTTGTGAACACAGGTCTTAAACCCATCATTTCAGCAGACAGACATCACTGGAGCCAGCCAGTATTTGATTTGAAGCTCCTTCATATGTCAAAGCATCATAAAGAATGAAGGTTTCTTATGTCTTGAAGACAACTGGGCAGATTTTCTAGGAGAGTTTTCTGTTCCATTCGGTCATTTTAGCTATTTTTCCTGTTATTTACCTCCCCATCCACATCACAATAGAAACAGGAGAACAGATTCATTTCCCTGTAGCTCTGCAGTTCACCAAGTTTCAAGCTCTGAAACATTTTGATCCAAACTATTAAATCTCAAGCTCTACCTGTTAGACAGCCTCTTGTGAGGCAGATTTTAGTCTCCTCTTTTCCACTCTGCTCATTTCCCCTTTCCAGGGATGGAAAGGGATTAGAAACAAGGAAGCCCTGCAGTGATTCTTCCCAGCAGGAATAGTTTTTCCCTGTTCTTCATTAGACATCTGGGTGACAAGTAGCATTCTGTATTTGACCCCAACAGATCACAAATGCAGCCACGTCCCATGACTTTCAATCCCTCACAGTTCTGACCTTTGGCTGCCAGCTCACACCACAGACAGCTCTGCAGGGGGATGCATCCCAAATCACTGGGGCCACCTCAAGGAACAGAAATAAGATGAGGCACATCTGTGGAACAAGTGGGTCTTCTGAAAACATCAGATCTAAGTCAAGAGGGTTTGAATTTTGTATTTACAAAAATGATGCAACTCTGTAACAGCATCCAAACCAAAATTGTAACTCTGCCTGAAAGTTTCCAGTCAGGCACACAGCAAAATATCTGCCCTTCCACCCTGGATTGCAGCTCCAGGAACTGCCAGGAACCCTGCCCTAGCTCTCCAACTTCTTCCTGTGAACTCTAGTTCAGCCTTTTTTGAAAGAGTGCTTCCAACCCTGTCTATACCATTCCAGCATGGCTATAATGCAATCCTCACCCTGCTTTGATTTTCTCCAAAGACTTAAATGTAATTTTATGAATATAATTATGAATTTTATGAATAAATGTTTTGCCATAGGACACAAACCCCATTTCCCATCTATTCTGATGGAGATGAAAAAGCTGGAGAGCATCCCTCCATCCCTTTGTCCCACAGAAAATGCCATGCTCTCTTGCTCTGAGAGGAGGAATTTGCTCTGGCAGCATTATTAGCACTTCACACACCTCAATCACTCTGGAAGTATCAAGGGCCAGCTCTTGCCTCAATGTGTGCTGCAGGGAGGGTGAGCACTGCCCCATCAAGGGCTTTTCTGTAGCTTTCCACCAGCAGCTGGGAGCACAGCAAAGCCTTTGCAGGAAACACTGAGCAGAAAAATGAGCCATTTCTGGTAGGAGAGTTTTGCTTTACAGTCCTGGGAAGGTTTTGCAGAGATAAATGCTCATCACACACCAGCCTCAGCCTATTGGCTCCAATTCATTCCTCCAGAAGCCAGCTGGGGTGATATTCCCAGACCCAGCTCTGGGCTGCTCAGCTACAGAAAGTCCCAGTTAAAGCACACTGGGGAGAGGAACAAGATGGGCTATGTCCTGTCTCTGAACCCCAGGGAAGCTCCAGTCCCTTGGTCCTACACCCAGCCAAGTGGCTGCAAACAGGGCTTTTAGTGGACAAAAGAACTGAAGCCAGAATATATGGCACAGTCCTTCCAAAACCACACTGCAGAAATGGAAGCATGCATTTATCTAAATAGCATTTAATTCTTTAGAGTCCCAGTGTCTCAAGAGCCATCTGCTTGAAACTCCTCTCCAATCAGAGTATCTAAGTGAAATATGAGGTCTCTTTCTTCCTCCCACACTCACTCTGCCAAAATCAGACACAAAATGACTGATCTCAGACATTTCTGCTTTGTTACTTTCCCTGTCTGCATTTCTATAACAGAGAAATTAAATAAAAAGAGATCCCAAGGAATAAAGCTGTAGTATTTTGACTTACAATACCTTTTTTTAATGAAATGACAGGTCAGTTCTGGGAAGGTTTATTGCATGGACACGATTTCCATTATCTTTTCAAGCAAAAGTGAGTCCACCCTGCTCAATAAAATTGAATCTGAAATCTCAGCTTTGCTACCTTTGCTCTCCTACCAGCAGGGCACAAGATGACAGTGGCTGGGGACCAGGAGGGTGACAAGCAGGCATTGAGTGCTTGGCTCAGCCCTCCACACATCTGCATCTCCGTGTGATCCTTGTGGAACCCTGGTGCCAGAGCGTGCCCATGGCTCGCCAGGGAGCTGCTCTGATTTAGGAGCAATCAAATCAATACCAATCAAAATCCTCAGCAAACTTTGCACATTGCTGGTGGTGAGGCTTTTCCTGCTGCATTTAATGCCACTGGGACTTCAGGGCTAAGCAGCACCACAAAAAGGGAAATGCTAAACACAGGCTTGTGTGATCCTTGTCTCATCAGCAAAGATATGGGGAATTTTCCACCTAAATCCCCCAATGCTTCCACTGGCTGGTGAATAAACTTAAAAGAACACAATTCACGCAGGCTGCTGCTGAGGGGACAGTATTATAGTATTATTCCTGGCTCTCATCTGCCTCTCTGCTCCGTTTTGTGAGGCCTCACCTGCAGATGCAGCCCTGGGGTCCCAGCACGGGAAGGACACGGAGCTGTTGGAGCAAGGCCAGGTGAGACAGGGAAGATGGGCTTAAAGGGATGGAGCATCTCTCCTTTGGAGACAGGCTGAGAGAGCTGGGATTGCTCAGCCTGAGGAAGAGAAGGCTCTGGGAAGGCCTTATTGCAGAATTGTATTTCAGTTCTTCAAGGGGGCTCACAAGATAGGAACAAACTTTTTATTGGGGCTGCTGCAACAGGACAAGGGCAAAGGTTTTAAACTGAAACAGGTTAGATTTAGACTAGATACAAGGAAGGAGATTTTTACACTGGAAAAACCCATCAAACACTGGCATGGATTGCCCAGAGAGGTGGTAGATGCCCCATCCCCGGAAGTGTTCAAGGCCAGGCTGGACAGGGCTCTGAGCAACCTGGCCTAGTTGGTGTCCCTGTGGACTAAATGGCCTTTAAAGCTCCCTTCCAACCAAAGTATTCTGTGATACAGAAGGAAGGAAATTGCTTCCTGGGGACAAGGAGGTCAGTCCCTTAAAGCTTTTGTTACATCCTAGTGCAATGGGTGTGGACTGCATGCTATATTCATGTGATAAGGATTTAGATTACAGATGAAAGTGCATTCTACAGCATCATTCCCCTCTGCATGGACACAAACAGGCACCTGACTGTGCTCCCCCAGCTGCTTCCTACCATATATCTGGATTTTCCATTCACGGTACAGTTCGATGGAAAAGCTGCTTCCTAAATAAAGGCCAGCCAAGATGGGCAGGAGAGTGTTTATTTTCAAGTGTTTGAGTACCCTAAACATTGCCTCCTTTTGAACAGCTGCCATTGTTTACATCCAAGCAGAGAATTATACCAGCACACAGGGAGACAAGCCATTGCTCACAGCAGGGAATAGCTTCTGCTAGAAACAGCTCAAGGGCCCAATCCTGAAAACATTCCCCAGCCAAAATTCCTGAAGAGCAGTGCACATCAGAAACCAGCTGCAAAATCCCAGCCCTGAACTCGTTCTTCAGAGCCACAATCCAAAATCTGAGTGACTGGCTTTCTGCTGCACTGACATCTGGAGGGGTTTTTTGCACTTGTGCCAGCTCTGAAACACCTACCCACATTCTTCTCTCAGGTATTAGTCAAGAAGGAATTTTTATATGCTGAGCTCCTTAAGGAAAAATTAAGAACTGGTTTGAATTCAAGAATGCTGTTTTTGAGAAAAAAGAAGAAAAGGGTGTTGTCACTGAAGTATGTGGGTGCTTTTATCATTACAAAAGAAAGTTGACGTTTCAAAGCCATATTTGGCTGCTTGATCAGCTATTTGCTTTGTACATCATGGCTTAAGAATTTAATCAGTTTCCTTTCGGAAGTTTTTTTTGTTGTTGATTTTCAAAAAACACTCTTCCTCTGAAAACAGGGTAAAAGGCTATTTGGTAGGTGGATTGTTTTTATAATTTTCCCCATTTCATGTGCTAGATTTCAGTGGTTTAAAATATAGTCATATCCCTTTCTCAACCACAGACAGGCTCCTACTTACACAACACAAACTGGACCAGAGTCCCACCCATGCATTAACTTAGCTTTTGACCATTTACTAAAGAAAAGATTAATGACAGAAACACCCATCTTGCAAACACTTGGGCAAATACAACTTCATTCATGCAAGTGACTTCCCAAATCTATGTTGATACAGGGGTGCAGCACTTGTACAAAGCTAAAGGTGTTTGCATTCACATGGGGGCAGCTGCAGGAACTCTGCAACTGCCTGATATTCCATAATACAGAAAGAAAGAGGAAAACGTGATAATTATTAGGTAAAAGCTTGCATTTCCGTATTCCCCAATTCTGTTACTGCCAGTCTGCTCCCAGGATTGTTCCTCCATCACCTGAGATCCCACAAAACAGCCTCTGCTTCAGTTATTTCCTCCCCAGCTCTCATTAAAAGCCTCAAAGAGGCACATCTGATCACCTGCCCAAGAAAGCACAGAGCTGACAGCTCTTACACAACTCAGTACCACTGCAAATGCTCCCTAAGCAACAGTTCAACTTGGAAGCAAAGAGAAAAGTTGTGTTTATACCCCAGAGCCCGCCCGTACTTTCAAAGTAACCACCTTCCAGGAGGGAATATGCTTGTCAGAAAAAGAGGATGCAGGAGAAATCAGAAGCAAGAATGTAGATAAATCCCATTTCCAAAACAACCCATAAAACAAGCAGTTTCTGAGGCTAACTCAGTGAACCACGGAGAAATTGCTTGCTGAAGAATGTTTCAGAAGCACATTACACACCCACAGGCTTCCCACTCCCCATCCCTGCTCTCACAAACCCTTCTCCGGCAGAGCAACCACTAGGCAGAGAAAAGACCAGCCCCAGCCCTGAAATCCAAAGATCTGCGAAGCGTGGGATGCTGAAGCGCTGCCTGCCCGGCGATTCGATGCTGGAGAGGGATAGAGGGAGGCATTTGCTTACGGGCAGCCGGAGAGCCGGGGATGCTGCGAGGCGGCCGCTGCCGGGAGGAGGGGAGGGATGGAGCGCTGCGGGACGGACACGGGAGCGCTCTGCTCCGGGGCTGGGCTGGGCTGTCCAGCCACAGAAACGCGGCTTCCACGCTTATAGCAGGGAGGTGCATGGCAAAAGAAGGGAAAAAAAAAAAAAAGTTAGTCCAGCCCAGAGCACCGCTCCTGCCCGCAGAGCAGCTGGAGGTGGGAACTCCTCCCGGGGTCACGGCACCATCCGTGGGGGTAAAACCCCAAGCAGCGGTGGCGCTTTGCCAGCAGAGCTGTTCCGAACCTCCCCGCAGCAGCACAGAGCTGCCATGGGAGCCCTGGGACGCAGCAGGCTGGGAACAACCCCGCTGCCCCAAAAAGTGCCAGCAGCTGCACGCCAGGCAAGGAAAATGAGGCACAAAATCTTTGCAGGAAGATGCCTCGCCGGGTTCCTACCCTGTCCAAACAACCCTCTCTCGATGCTAAAGCCTTTCCTGGAAGCTCAGTTACACATCACCTTCAGGTTCATAGACAGAGTTTGCAGGACACAAAAAGAACAGCAGGGATGTGTTTTAAGTGAGAAGTCTGCAGGGAGGGAGAGGACCCAACTGAAGAGAGCACAGAAAAAATTATGCCAAGAGAGGAGCATTTCTTCAAAGCAGACATGAAAAAAAAAGTACTGTCAGGTAGTAATTCATTCCTATTTTAAATAAATCTGCCTGCTTGTGCTGCACCACACCAGAAAAATCTCACAACATTCACATCTGTTTTCTTTTCTCCTTTTCTCCATCCCTTACTCTTTTCATATTCTTCTGAGTTTATCCCACTTTCTTCCATTCTTCTGCTATTGGACACATGGCCCAGCAAGTAACTAAGTTTTTTAACAAGAGGTGTTTGTGTTGGAGCTTTTGCTCTACAAACAGGCTTTTGTGGTGCCTTGGAGAGCCACCACAGAGCTCCTGATAATGGCAGGAGAGGCTGGTAGGTGTGCTGGACACAACACCAGTATCCCTGGAAAGCAGATCATTATGCTTGGGCCAAGGAATTTCTCTTTGCTACTAAAACAAAAACATTGTGTAAGTGCAAACACACTCTCTTTACAAAAACATTCATATTTCTCTGTGTCTCTATTCATTCAACAGGTAAGTCCCACAGATTCCTCCAACACTGCATCATCCATATTAACAACATCCCAAGCAGGGACAAGAACATCAAGGCTCAGACCGACACCACTTGCCAAGAACAACGTCAGGCATGCATAAAACACAGATGTGAAACACCAACATCGTTTATCACTATGGACTGAAGTTTACACTTGATTTTCAAAGGAATCCAAACACCCCATTTCCAGCTCATTTTTCCAACAGCTCTCCCAGCAAACATAAAAGTTACTGTTAGTGAGAGCTTTTCTGTAATAGCTGTAACCAACCATCAAACCTACAAGAATATTAGCAGAATCCCCTGCCCCTAAGATGTGATGTTTGGTAGGTGTTTGCAGCTCCAGGATCCCTGAGATCCATGAGAAGTTGCAGAGATGAGACCCATCAAGGATGGAACATTCAGACAGAGCATTCCCACTGAGATACATCAAGCCAAGAACTCCAGGAGAAGCCAGAGCTGTGGAGTGTGAGGATACAAAGATAAGCCAGGTGTTGCACAACTGTAGGAGAACATCACCAGGGAAAACTACCCTGCAGGCAGCTCCTGTCAAAGAGAAACAAAATTAGGAGTTCTCCTGCCCTGGCCATAAACAGAAATAGGAGGAGAGAGGAGTGGGAAGGGCACTGCTCCAGACGCATCTGTACCAATGGAGTCCCTACACCAGAGACCAGCCATTGCCTCTGCCCCCACAGGAGTTTTTGGGGACTAATCCTACACCTCTGCAGTTGCATCTTTGAAGATTCTAAGCAGATGATGCATCCTGGAGAAGCACAAGAGCTCTGATAAGTGCCTGACAACCCGCACCTGCAGCCCACCCACAGCATAACAAGCACCCCATATCTGCAGGGAATGTCATCAGGCTGCTATCAAGGTCCTCTGCCTTATTTAAAGTATTAGATGCCTTCCACACACAACACAAACTAGAGATTTCATGGCCAAATCCTAAACACCAGCTACAATCTAAAGCAACTCCTAGGCCTCATGTCCATCAGCTCAATAGAGCAGCAGCTAAATAATAAATTCACCTCTTTAATGTGGCTGTCATTGGTTACAGCAGAGCAGGCTGTTATTTGAGTAATTCATTTTTCTCATTGGATTGCAGCTCAAGGCCTCATCCTGCAGTTGCTGCATCCTTTAGATCCCTGTTGGATTCACTACCCAGTCCCATGAGCACAATGCCACATCTAGAAAAAAAAAGCAGAATAGTCTGCAAAGGCACGTGGCACAGAGCAAGTGCTTTACTCCATTTTCAGTTTGGCTACTCCTGCCAGAAAGTGAGTGTGTGCAGGATCAGACCTTAAATCAGAGCTTAAAATGACCAGTATACCTGACAGAAAAGAATTTAAGCACCCCAAAGCTTGCACTTATCACAGCAGCAGCTTTATTCTGTTTGGAAAAGAGCACTGGATGGTTTAGAGAGCAAGGTCAGCACATAACCAGAGTCCAGGAATGGGCACTGAGGAACTGCCACATTACAGATATGGTAGAGCACTATAAAAATCTCTGCCAAAGCATCAGATTAAACAAGAATAAAGTGCAAGAATGACACAGCTCATTGCAAAGGACTGAGTCAACCCTGAGTCAATCCCCTGCTACCACCAGTGCTTGTTAAGGAAGATAATCAGTTACCCTGCAAATTGATTTTTGGCAAACACAGTAAATAAATCTAAAAAAGAAGGACTCCAATGATCCAATACATCCTTGACTAGTTATCCAAACAAAATGAATTATAAGCAGAAGCACTTAAAACCGAGTTGGTTGAATTACTCACTCAAATCTATCTGCTAGGAAACTTTATTTGGAGATGGCAGAGCTTGCAGAGGGTGTGGGGAGGCTGCTCTACAGCCAAGTGCTCCAAAAAACCCCAAGGGCAGGACACCCCCAAAGCCAAGGGCTCACCCCAGAGTAGGGATCATCTGCACCAGTGGGGAAAAAAATGTGTTTTGATTCATCCTTTGGGTCTCTGTGCTGATTCCATTAAATCCCTCTGCAGCCACAGAGGGAGAATCCCTTCCACACCATGGGGCCTGCTTTTGGCAGTGGAAGGAAGCCAGCACATCCTGGGGTGAATCCATGCAGAACACCCTTCACGTGCCCCATGGGTGGCTTTGGCTGTCCTGTGTCCCACATGCCAAGCTGGGCTGGGTGTGACACATCCTATCCATGGTGTCCCCGTGGTGTCACACCCCAGTCCAGGCTGACAGTGGTGAGATATCTCACCCTGCATGAGACAGAGCTGCCCCACTCACCTGCCCTAGGTGGGACACATGGCCACACAGAGCCACAGCAGCTCTTCACACCAGCAGGGAAAACCTCCACACACAAACCCTCCAGAACCCTCCTCTCCCAGTGAAGCACTCAGCCCTTCCCTGAGCTCCAGGTGAAAATAATCACCAACCCCCCTCATTATAGTAATTACCAGTCCTTATCCCCTCTCTCCCCTTTGTGCAAAAGAGCTGGGAAGGGCTCTTTTCCCTTCCCAGAAGTCCAAAAGAGCTGAGAAGGGTTCTTTTCCCCTCCCAACAGTCCAAAAGAGCTTGGAAGGACTCTTTCCCCCTTCCAAGTTGTAGTCTGAGGGCTGCAGCTATTTTGGGCTTAAGGTACCATCACAAAGCCTCTTGACTCCCTATCCACACTGACTCCCCAGGGTCACTGCCCTGTTAATTCCCTAATTGACAGGCTCCATCCTCCTTTCACCACACAGCCACCTGCTTTCGCCAGCCTCTGAGATCAGGAAGCCTTCCCAGCAGAGGCAGCCCCAGAGGCTGGCTGCTCCTGTGACATCCATGTCCCTGACTGTGCAGGAGCCATTTGTGCCCTGTTTTGGATGGGTTCCTTTCCCACTGGAATATAAAGCATCCGTGGCTCACACAGCCTCCCTGCTGAAAGGAGAACTATCATGTTGGAAAGCTGATCCCTTGAGGCCCCAGTGATGGCTCCCTCAATCTGTCCTCTGACTTTTCCAAAGTCTGTTTTCAGCCCCAGGTGCACACCTTGCCCTGCTGTGAATCATTTCAAGAGATCTGTGAGAGAGTAAAGAGAAGAGAAGAAATAGGGAAAGAAATCCATCAGTCTCCACACCCTCAACCATCCCACCATTCTGCTGCCCTGGGGGATAACTGGTGGCCAGATGGAGCCTCAGGCCTGCAGGCAGCTGGAACTCACCTGACAGCAGCTAATTACCTCACAGCCATCAGCACTAAGGCTCCAGGCAGGCAAAGTAATGGAAAAGCTGAAACACTTCAGTCATTCCTCTCTGGGAGTAAGTAAGGGAGGGGTTAGGGAAGGTTTGGAACGGTGTGGTTAAAACATCAATGATGCAAAGCCTTTTCCATGGAGTTTGAATACACAACACACTGCTTTCCAAATTGATCTAAAGGAGAGCATCACAACCTGTCAGCCACAAACCATGGGCTGTGACCCTCACTGGGAGCAGCCAGATTGCCCAAAAACAGACATCTCTGTGTTTCTGCTGCAATCCTTCTATCAGTGTGGCTTGGAAATCATACACACCCAAGGGGGTGAGGGTGAAATTGCTGAGGGGCATCAGTGGATTCCTCTTCATCACTGGTTGAACAAACCAGAAAAGGACCAAGTTGTTCTGGCCTCAAGCTGCACCACGGGAGGTTTAGATTGGATATTAGGAAATATTTCTCCACTCAAAGGGTGGTCAAACATTGGAACAGGTTGCCCAGGAAAGTGGTGGAACTGCGGTCCCTGGGAGAGCTCAAAAACCATGTAGATGTGGTGCTTAGAGACATGGTTTAGAGCTGGGATTGGCAGTGTCAGGTTAATGGTGGGACTCAATATCAGCTTTTTCCAGCCTTTATGATTCTATGATTCTTTTAATCTAGCGGGCAAAACAGCAAGCCACAAAAAAAAAGGGGATTATGACTGTATTAGGTGACATGCACAAGACTACTCAGCTTTCCCCAATTTAGTGTCAAAGTATTTCTGTGGCATAGCCCTAAGATACCATCAGCAAACCTGGATCAAGGGATCAAAGGAGATTTCCAAAAGCTGGACAATCACCTGCTGAGAGCCTGCTAGTGAATAAGCCCATGAGTAATTACAGTGGCTGTGTTATTTGTGACATCACTGCTACTCAGATTTTCCTGAGTGACACCAGAATCTGCACATGGAGAAGGGCTCTAGCTAAAGATTGTTCCCACCTTTAAAAAGCAGCTGCAGGAATGGCTCAGCTATCAGATTAAGAGGAGCAGCCGTGTCAGCTCTCTTGGTGTCCTTTGGCAGAGTCCAAAATGCTTCTTCCAGAACAAGTTGCTCCTTCTGTGCATGGAAAATTACAAAGGTGACTCCCATTTATAAAAGATGATGCACCAGAGCCCCACAGGAGTGGACCCATCTGTTGACTGTAGCAAGGCTACATTTGGAAAAGGCAAGAGAAACTAAGGTTTCCAACTGCCTTTCCAGCAACAATGTAAGTTTTCAAGGAATGTTGGCAGCAGTCACAGCTATTTATCTACAGCCTGCAAGGGGCTATTCAAACATGCCACGTTTTCTGCCAAGGGTAGGGCTCGAGGTTTTCTGCTCTAGGGTCATTTGAACTTCAGCATTTCCATCCACATTCATGTGCTGGGTCCTGGTGTTTTTTCCTGCTGGCCCACGAGCAGGGATGTGGGAGCAGCAGGCAGCTTGTGGCCACGGGCATCGCCCCAGCTGGGCCCACACCCCTGGGACAGGGCACAGCTCTGCCCCTGCATCCTCGACCTCCTGGGCTGTGCAAACCCTGCCTAACCCTGAGCAGAGCCCACAGGCTGAAGTGTGGGGAGCAGCCTGGCCACAAAAAGAGTTTTGCTCCTGCACAACTACTGCTTGCTCTAGAACTTTTCAGCCACCCTCTGCTGAAGTCAAGTAAATTTCCATTGACTTCAAGAACTGCTGGGGCACAGTTTGCTTAAATGTTTCCAGACTTTGGCCCTTCCAGCAAACACCTTGGCCAGACATTAAACAATAACAGGAATCCATCAAATATTTGAGTATTTACATAAGCCAAAGAGATAAAATTTGAAAAGAGGTTTGGTTCTTGGTCCTTGTCAGTTATCAATTCCTGGGTGGATACCTATTGAGAGAGATTTAACAAAGGTTTCTAATAGTAATGAGGTAAAGAAATAGCAATATAATATAAGGTCTTCTTTTAAACAGAGCAAAGGCATTTGTGATGATACATATTATAGAGACATACATGTGTCTATCTTACTGTACATAATTATCCTAATGTTGGAGTTTTTCCTTGGTGGAGACTCACAAGGAGTTTCATGTTCCAGATCTGAAAAGATGGCTTTCAGGCACCAGACCAAAATTAAGCTTCTTTACTAATTTTAGCTTTAGATTTTAGTCTAGGAAAAAATTTGTTCGAGGCACCCACAGACTAACACAAGTAAAACACATGCTTTAATAGCAGAGGAAATTTTCAAAGCATGACAAATTCAATTTTCCTTCAGTCTGCAGCTAAAATCAAATCAATTAGAAAGCTGAGGACCACGAAGAAACACATACAACTGGATTAGACCATTCCATGAACATGAGGAACAGCAGGCATAGGCTCACAGTGTTTGCTGTAGCTCAGGGCACTGAAGTTCAATTCCCCATCATGGTACAAACTGGTTCCTTGCCTTGGGCTGAGTCACAACATCAGTCCCTCAGGCAACACCTGCCTGGCTCCAGGGCTGCTGGAAATGCTGTGGACACGCTCCAGAAAGGAGCAGGGGTGCTCAGTGCCTGCAGTCCCTCGTTTGTTCACCTGTCAGCATGACCACGATGGAGGGATTTGCCCAACGTGCCTCAGGTTCCTGTGTGTACACAAAGACATAACAGCATTTTTTGCTCCCCTCCTAGAGAGGCAAAGATACGTGAAGGTTTAAAATGCAGGCTTTGCAACAACAGACAAGTGGTAAGAGAGCAAGCTTTCACACTCAAAAGTAATGGAGAAAATTCTGGTTCCAGAGCAGAGCTCTTTTGCAGGCCACATGGACTGCGATAGACTCCCACAAACCTCCTCTGCTGCCACAGCATCTTGCAGTCCATGGGATGGGATGCAGAGTCACACCCCAGCCCCATCCAGCCCCTGTCACCAGCATGTCCTTGTCTCTCTGGATGCAAAGCCTCAAGCTGGGGAGTCTTAATAAATGCTCTTCTGGCTCCTACATATAGATTTTGTGCGACTCACAATTAATGCCAGTGAAAATCATATTTAGTGTCATAGATAATGGCATCTGAATCTGTGCAGAGGGTTAAATTTGGTGTACTCCAAGGTACCAACCTAAACAAGCCTTATGTGCCTGGGGTTACTCCAGGACCAAAGTGCAGAAAGCAGCCACTTGCCCAAGGCTCTGGATGAGCTCTGTCCCAGGGCTGGAACTGATCACCAGCCCAGCTCACCACACCCAAGTGCCTCTGCATAAATCAAAGCCTTTTTCTTTCACATAAAGACACTGGGAAACATACTGATTGCTCAGGCCTGCACTGATGGTGATGTGGAAAAGCCAGGTCACACCTTTCCACCTTTCCTGTTTTCTTCTTCTGTCCAACAGCACTGGCTAGGTAAGTATTTTGAATTTCTATATCAGATCAATTTTCCTTTGCTAAAAAAAAAAAGATTGTATTAATATCACAAGACTATCAATGGAAACCTTAGCCACAAATGAGGTTGGGGTTTTTGTTCTCTATGCCAAACAAATCAAGGGAACGGTATCCTATTAAACTATATACTTCTTCTTAGCTTCATACTTAGGCAAAAAGTAAATTTGTGCAATATTTCCAGAGGCTTTGTTTCACAAACAAAAAAAGAAATAGTCATGGGAAAATTACAAACCATTTGGCACTAAGGAAATTATGAATGCAATTTCCTGAGCTCAGTGTGCTGAAGGAGCTGCAGTAAATAGCTGTCAGGCAGCTTTCTTGAACAAAAGATTTTAGACTTGATACCCAGCTGTGAAGGAGATTTGTCTGTGCTGGACTTTTGTTCTCCTTCCAGTCAGATGGGATTTTCAACTGGCTTAGTTTAGCTGGCACAAAGGGAGCATGGGTTTGTTGCCTTTGGTTTAAACTAAATTTTCTGGGAATCGTCTCTTAAGTAAAAATGACAGAACTCACCTCTTTGCTGAGTTCTGCTGAGGAAAAGTGATTTAACAATGGTTTGAAGTCAAACTGAGAGACCCAAGAGAAAGATCTCAGACATATGCATGGCTACAGAGAAGCTGTCTTCCTGCCACTTCCAAACTGAAATAAATCTCCTCAGTTAAAGCATATTGGGATTTATTTTTTTTTCCCCTCAGCAGCTCAAGTGAGAGTTGGGAACAGAAGAAGGAACTGAACCAACAGCAAGAAAAAATATTTGGCATTAGACATTCTGTATCTGAGGAAGAACATGAAAATTGTGCCCAGACTGCTTAGATTTTGATGTAACAGCCCCTCAGGAGAGCAGCTCCCTACCACGAGAGGTGACAGAGGCATGTCCCAAGACAAAAAGGGTGCTGCACATTCCCTTTCCACCTCCCTCAGGCAAACCTCAGCTGCCATTTGGGGGTCTGATCAGTGTCTCGTGTCCCCCTTCCCGAAGCTGCTGGTGGGTGCAGAGGGTGCTGCTGTGATGTGGCAGCACAGCCAGAACCAGCTCTGGCTGCAGGAAAGGTCACTCAGAGCCCTGCTGCCTCCAAGTGCCACAGCATTGCCCCTGGCTCCCTGCAGAGAGGATCCTGCCCCTGCCAGTGTCCTTGGCAACTCACAAACATCAAGTGGTAGGAGCCAGGAGGGACAGAGGGATTGGCCAAATATGAAACCTGGTAACTGGCTATAAATATTTACACGCTGCGCCTCAGCTTTACTCGTTCTGCTGCATCAGAGGCACGGCGGCCTCCAGGTATTAACTGTCCTGCTTCTCGTGCTCCAGGACTTCCAGCAACACCATAACCTCCACTCAGTGTCCTGAGTCAGTTCCTGGGGAGGCCAGTGGACTCTCCTTTTCCCAGCCTGAGGAGCCCATGCATCCTTCTCTGATGGTGGTGTAGCCACGGCAGCCCAGCCAGCTCTGCAAACAGAGCTGCTCCAGTGTGGGAGCTCAGGACCTCTGATTAATATGATTACACAGAAGCCATTTACTCTTTACATTATGCACTAACTCATAGATTCTAAAACTATTGCCCACACCAGTCACACATTTCTTGATTGGCGCCTCTATTCTGTCCACTCGTTCAGGAGATGTGATTGGTCACAGTCCAGGTGCTTGACCACCCTCTGTTATCTGGTTCTTGTGGTCTTGTTTTTCTGTTTATCAGCCTCTTCTTTCTTATTTTAGAGCAAATTATGTCTCAGCAACCTTAACAAATTCCAGATAGTCTGGTAAGAAATTCTATAGACAGTTTAGCTGGAGCACACTCTAGCCTGGGTTGTTCAGATCCATTACTACACTCCAGCGCCATCCAGGCAGGACTGCCTGGCCCCTAGCTGGGCTCTTCTCCCTAGAGCAATGGAATTCAGTCTTGCCAGCATTGCTGAGGCCAAATGCCAGCTATGGAATCTCAAACTAAATATCTGTAAAGCCAGGATGATCCATTTTTTCCAGGGAGTTTTTTCACTCAACCCCTACACCCTTGTCACGAGCATCATCAGTCTATTATCAGCTCTGTCACTGGAGCACAGATTGCAGCTGAAGCAACAAGTCTCTGATGGAGCTGAGTTTAGGAATGTCACAGTACCACTGGCTTCTCTTGAGCAGGACAATAGCCCTGAGCCCTCTTGGGCATCTGACCAGGACTGAGGTATTTTATCGACAGCAGATAACTCAGCAACAAAGCTGCAGAGCAGAAAGCAATCACAAGGGACATCTGTTTGGCTTTTGTAAGAATTTGGATATTTTTGTGTGAGCAGCAGATATGGGTCTGGGTTCCCAGGGTGGAAAACATACCCCAGACATACCTTGGGCAGTTTCAGAACCGTGTCACTTGAGCTGTCTCGTCAGAGGAATCCTTGATTTAGCACTTTGAGAAGTGGGCACCAATGCAAATAGTGACCTCAGACCACTCAGACATCATTTAGCTAAACAGCTTCAGGGTGTTCAGGGCTATCTCAAAACTAAAAATTAATGGCAGAGTACATGGAGAAGGGAAAAAATTTGTATTAAACCTGGCCCATCTGTCACTGAGATTCACAGACATTTCCAATTCTCTCTTATTGCAGATCTCAAAAGCTTCAGAACCTGGGAGAATTCACATAACATATCCAAAGCACCAGTGATTAATATTAACTACCTGAGAAAAGGGAAAAGCAACTAATGCTGCATCTCTTGTTCTCTTTCCTCTTGTACATCTGGGAATCCTAGGAGTGAGCCGTATCACAGAAGAGCAGACTCAGCCATCCATCATCAAAGGGTGCAGAGGAGATACTTCAAAGCACTGCAGAGAATGAGTGTGAGGATGTGGAGACCTGCTGTCCTTAGCTGTCTTTAAGGTCATACCCTTGGAGCTACTGCCCAGGAAAAGTGCATTTTGGTTCAGACTGGTGCCAGAGGAGGAAGGGCAAGAGCAAATCTTTGCTGTTCTCTCAGCCCAGACACGTTTACATTGTCAAGTGTTTCCATGCTCAGCCAGTTGGTGTTTTCTATTCTCAAGGCATCCTTTGCCCTGCAGTGCCTGCCCTGCCCAGCACAGCACCCGTGGGGGTAGACTGGCATAACTACCCTGGCTGCTGCAGGTGGAAGGGCTGACAGACTGTATGGAGCTGACAGCTTTAATTTATGCACATTTTTAATCTTTTTCCACATTCCTGGGAGCTTATGCACACAGGAAAGGGAGCAATGTTCCCACATATCCTTAAAAGTAGCCATGACCACACTATTGTGGAACATGCAGGCTTAGGAGATTGCAACCATATATGGGCTCCTTGGGGCTGGAGCATCCCTGGCACCCCTGGGAGGAGGACAGCTGATGGAATTTCCTACAAAAGGACAATTAATAAAGACCAAATCCTTTTGTATATACACATGTCTAAATATTGGACAACAGATTCAAGGCTTTGCTACCCCAGAATCCTGAACCTTACAGGACTCCTGCACTCATTAAGAGATTTGTAGCCTCTGACCCAGGTTCTGAGTGCAGGGACTGTAAGGGCTGGAGACAGGAAAAGCACCAGGAGGGGCTGTTTAAGGACTGCAAGTCCCAAAGGAACATGCTCCAGAGCCCCTGGTCCCCAAACATTGCTCTGAGAGCAGACCTCTGGCAGCACTGAGTGGTGACAGGCTGGAATTCTGCTTTCCCTGGGGTTGAGCTCTCCAGTGACAGCCTCACCCTGACACCTCACCTCTGCATCAGCCAGCACCCCGAGACTGCTTTTCTTCCTGTCTGTGGTCCAGAAGCTTTCAGGGACATCAGAGCCACTGTGCTGCTGTGCCTCTCCCTGCACATGGCAGGCACCAGCAGCCAGGCTGTCCCCAGGGCTGCCCCTGGTGCAAAGCAGCCTCTGATGTTAACCTGGCCAAAGGCACCAGGTGAGCTGCAAAAGCCTTTGGGATAAATGAGACACAAAGGCTCCCAGCTGAGCAGGGGAGGTGGAAAGCAGTGTTTGTGCTGGGCAGTGCTGCTACACCTGCACTGCACACAGAGAGTACACAAACACACCCTGGCCCTGGGTCTCCTCGTTGGCTTGGCAGATTTTGTTAGGGTTGTCAGCAAGGACACCATTTCTCCATTTCCACATTGCTCACCTCACCTTCCAATTATTCTCTAATCACAGACACATGTGGCCAGAAGAATTTTTTGCAATTTCCTGTTGTGAGATTTGGGCCCACTGGCTTCTTCCACCCTCGCCTCTCCACCTCACCAAGAAGTTTCCTCCATAAAGTTCCCCACATCTGGTGAGAAACACTGTTCTGGAGTTGTGACAAGACAAAGTCCTCTTGTAACAGTGCAAACAGGCACGATGAGCACAAATTGGCTGGAGATGTCAGCAAAGCCTGGTGCTAGGAATGGCCTGGTGCCCAGGTGATGTGAGACACACCTGTGAAACATGGGGAGCTCAGGGGGAAAGGTGCCCTTGTGGGCTCAGTGCTGGGGGAAAGGTTTGAACCAGCTCTGAGATGCATCAACAGCTCCAGCAAGGGCTGCACTCATCTCTGAGCGAAGCTTGTCCTGCAGGCAGTTTCTGGCCACTGGCCTTAAACTCCTCATTCTGAAAGCTTAATAGGCAAAAAAATGGCCAACAAGCAGCTGTGCTTGAAGGGAAAAATAAGGCACAGGGGAGATGGCTGTGAGCAGCTCCATACTCCCAGGTGTGAGAAGGTGGTGGCTCCTGCGAGGGGGCTCAGGGTGTCAGAGCAGTGCTGCAACAGGGTTTCCTCTCCTTTGTGCTGATAAGGACTCAGCTGGATGGTGCATGAGGTGTGGTGAAGCCAGTAGGGCATGGGGAGGCTCTGTGGAGCTGGGGTGGGCTGGGCTCTGCATGGCCCGGATCTGCAGGGACACATGGTGATGGACAACTGCTGTCCTTCCCAATATTGCCATCTAGAGGACCCAGCAAGGACCAGAGCTCCCTGCAGACCACGATGAGATAAGAAAGAAGAATTAAATCCTTGGTTTTTTTAAATTTTACTTCGTATAGATGCTATCCCAGCATGATGTGGAGATGCAGAGCCAAGGGTGCAGAACTGTCTGTGGCTTTGGGCACAGTGATACAGGATTGCTCTAAAAAACAGCCCTGTGATTTTTTTGAGGCTGTAGATACCCAGTGCTGGCCCCTTTCCCAGCGCTTCACTGATCCCCACATGAAGGTGGACAGATGGTACTGACTGAGAGCTGCCCCTCATCAGCTCAAACTGAACAGAACTAATGAAACAGGGACTAATCAGCAAATGACAGCTGTGTGCACCTACCTGCAGGGGAAATCCCCTTCCCCAGACCATGCAGGGAACTGCCTCGTCCCTGCTTGCTGTCCCTCTGAACAGCACCCATCCAAAATATGTTTGCATGGCTGTCAGGAGATGCCAGCTCCTGGCCCAGCGAGCCCATCACAGTGAGTGTCCAGCTGCAGTTTCCTGTGCTGGGGAGGGTGGATATGGACCAGGGGATCCCAGCTACATTTTGGGTGCTGGGGATACCACTCACCAATGCTGAGGGGCCTGAATCATACTTTGTTTCAAGGAAATACATTTGAAGGGGTCTGCTGCACTTCTGAGGGTTTGGGAAGGTGAAGGGCTGACAAAAGGCATTTATTCAATTGCTAAATGATGTCTTTGATTGTTTTAGTTATGTGCCCAAGTCCAACCTAAGCTTGGCTGGACAGCACGTATCCAGTGGGATTTGTGGTGTTTATTCTGACTGTCAGGATGTTGAGGTGGGAGAGTACAGTAGAACTAACATCATTTCATAGCAAGAAAACAATAGAACACCTTTGTCTCCTGTCCCATTGCTGTGACTTCCAGTAGCACAGGCCACCCATGATCAGCCAGGCAAGCCCCTCTTGCTCAATTTTTGTGAGCTGCAGCCTCAGTTTTGGGACAGCCCAGCAGGCCAGCTCAGGATTCACCACCCCACACGAAGACCCCAGTCCCTTTGGAAAGCAGCACACACCAGCTTGGCTGCCTGCTGCTGTGGGTGGGAGATAAGTGTGTTAAACAGATATCAGGATACCCTCCTGCAGCCAGGCAGAGCTGTAACAATGTGCTTTTACACCATCCAAGGGATGAAAGTCGTCCTTTGGGAACCAAAGCCCTCAGAAAGAGATTCCTGAAGTTGCTGAGGTGCCCTATGCACCGAAGGATTTTAAAGCATTTGAACAACTTGTCTTTTCAGCACATGGCCCCCCCAAAAAAATGGTGTGGTGGGAGTCAGAGGGCAGAATCACCAGCCAGGAGCCCAAGTGCAAATTCAACAGTCCCAGGGGATATAAAAGCCTGGGAAAGCTCAGGAACCTTGATTTTTGCAAACACCCCACAGTGATGTCTCTATGCAGGTCCACTCACTGCCCCAGGGCTGGGAGTGAGCAGCACTATCCCAGCTCCTGGAGGAGCTTTTGGCACCCAGCGTGGCTCTGCTCCCAGCACTGCTCCCGCAAGGAAGGTGTGTCCCAGGGGCTGGGCTGAAGGCAGAGCGTGCACCCCAACCCAGCTGCCCTCCCATCCTCGGGCTCCAGCATCCGTGGCTGCTGCCAAAGGCTGTGAACAAACTGCTCGCAGAAGGCCGCGGGGCACGTCGTCACTTTGCTACAGATTTATTTCTGTGGGAATTAATGAAACGGTACACACAATTCCAAAAAAAAAATAATAATCTTTTATAGGCCCATAATCCTTCTTTCACAGTACAACGCAACAGTAAAGGATTTAGTCAGTGTAAACAGAAGGTCCAATAGTGATCATCAGCTATCACAGATCAGCTGCACAAACACCATAGCTACGGGGTTAATGCCATTACCACACAAATCGACAGTACCAGTACAAATCATAACTTTACCTACAATGCTTTTTCATGTGCAAAAACCATGAAAATTCAATTTACAGAAGAAGGGCACCTTCTCTAAATCTTCATGGGGGCTGTAAACTGCCTCCTCAGGGCTGTCTTATCTATTTGGCAAAGGTGTCAGGCCCTGATTCTCCAAGGTACCCTTAACTCCATCTGCAGCACAAAGCATCAGGGCTCTGCCTCTGCACACCAGGCATTCCTGTGTGCTCTGCTGCAGCTCAGCACAGAAAATAATCAGCTGAGGATGAATCCCATGAATTTAAGCTTAGACTCATTTATTGATTAAGGCTATTCAAAATGAATCATAAGGTAACCCATAAAATCATCACTGGTAAACTTTTTCTCCTTTCATGTACTAACTGAACTGTTATTGGTGTCAAATGTTGAGGCTTATGGGCAATGTGTTGGCAAGTTTGCAGTGAGTAGATAAATTAGTGAAGTCAAAGGGTCAGAGGAAGAGAGGAATGCTACCACAGCCATGGAAAAACATCAGTTGGTGGCCACCTCGAAGCAAATTTGTACCTCAGCTGGGAATGCCTGGGAGGGAGCCCTGAGGCAGCAGAACTGTCCTGCACATCCAGCTGCACCAACTCTGTAAATTCAATTCATAGTCAGGCTATACAGGAAAAAACAAGAGGCAGTTATTTATCATACCTCTTCAAAAAGGCAGAACAAACAAAAAACAGGATGTAGAAGTGATGCAGTAAACCTAAAATCAACAGGTTCCTACTTTTTTTTTTTTTTTCTGCTTTTTTTTGTTTTTTTAAACACATGAAGTTAAGTTACAGACATCATATAAAATGCACACTCACTTTATGGAATTCCTGCATAGTAGGAAACAAAGGCCAGTGCTAATCCAACAGCTTTGTTAACAGCGGGATGCCATTTACAGGTGCAAGGAAGATGCCCCAAATATACCCAAATATAAACAGAGCATTACCCCCTTCTAGGGAAGTCCTATGGCAACACTTAAACATTTTGTTCAGAAGTTAAAAGAAAGCATTTTCTTGGGGATAAACTGCCAAAATAATTATTGTTTCACATCCATAAATTTAAGGCAATGTTACTTAGACCTGAGAAAATGAAGAAAAAAAAACCCAAAAAATGTGTAGATTTATTTTCCCAACTATACATACACACTTGAAACTTCAGTATTTTCTGTCTCCTCCAACTCTCAGGTGGTGCTGGGGAAAACAGCTGTGGGGACACTGCTCTGAGGTTCCAGGGTCAGATCCTGAGAGATGCAGAGTTTGTTCCAAAGACAGCTAATGGGAGCTGTGAGTGCTCGGACTCACCTGCCTCTCTTTCATGTATTTTCATTTTAAATACCTCTGTTTAAGCCCTCTGGAGAGGGTTACCTCCAGAATGGGCCTGTAGTGTACCAGTAACCCTGAAAGGTTTGTATAGCAAAACTGTAGATAAAATAGACAGTAAAATTACATACAGTAAATTTCCACTATTCCCCCTTTCCAGGAGAAAAATGATGTCAGGGTTAACAGTTTCACTGCACCTTTAGCCATTCCCATAACTACAGAATAAATCCTTTAACACTAGTGTGAAATCGCAAATTGTTCTGTGCTCTTCCTTGAAAAATAAACACGTAAATTAAACCAAAAATCAACTCGCAAACATTTCTCATTAAATGATAAGAGACACAAGAAAGGTTGGGTGGGGACTGCAGACACACAGCATGCTAAGGAGTGACCAAACAAAGTGCAATGGTTTCCGACTCTGTGGGAGGACGGACGGACGGACGGACGGCTCCCCTTCAGTACCAGCTGGATGCCTCTGGAGAGCTCCGGAGGTACCGTGTGGATCTGCAGCCCTAAAGCTCGAGTTTGAGGTTGGCTGTGCTCCACAGCCCCTGTGCAGCTGCAGCA
Source organism: Parus major (assembly GCF_001522545.3). Classification (NCBI taxonomy): domain Eukaryota; kingdom Metazoa; phylum Chordata; class Aves; order Passeriformes; family Paridae; genus Parus; species Parus major. The sequence goes on from NC_031772.1 coordinate 6,796,269, forward strand.
GCTCTGCACACCTTGGCTACATCTGCGACTGCAGGACAGGGATTCGCCCGCGCAAAGACACGGCCGCTTCCCAAAGGTGAGATTTAGTTGCCAAAAGAGGATTTGATGGCTGGTTCTAGAAAGCTGCTTGAGCCACAGCTGAAAGATGGACTCAGACCTAAAATCTGTGCATGCCTGGTGTAGTTTCTGTGGGATTGCCTCCTTCTCCTGAACACAACTACAGACACCAACCATCCCTCTCTCCTGCTCCCATCCGAGCAGCCGGACATCCACAGCCCCTGCTGTCAGCTTTGGCTGGGGTCTGCCATGAGCCCACTAAAGCAGGGCTTGGGCAGAAGGTCACTAAAAAGCAAAAAAGTCTCCGGGCTCCCACAGTGAAACAAGTTTATCACCATCCACTGCCTGGTGAGAGGGTCTGTGGGCAGATTGTTTGCTGATATTTCAAACGTGACTATCCAAAGATCAGAGACCAAAAGAAACTCAACAATCCTCATCAGACTAGAAAGGAATTTCCACTGCTCACCAGCAACTCCCTACCCTCCTCTCCCAGGTTCAAAGGATGAACAGGGAGTCACAGCTCCTTTACTCACCCGCTGGGAACTCAACCCTTCATCAAATCACACATTAACAAAGCTCACTGTGTGCAAAAGACTCTTACGCTAAAACAGTTCCACCCTACATAGTGCAGTCAACACAGTTTTTAACTTAAATTTGCAGCTTGTTCTTTACAAGTGCTTGGCAGAGAATATTTATATTCTTTTGACACCATATAAATAATATTTATACAGCTTAGACATTTTGAGACATGCATTAGACTTTAGGTAGTACATACTTCTTGATCATATATGCAAATATTACTGTCAATTAAACCGAGCAACCTTATGCTGGACCGTGTCTCGCGTTATCCAGGACGTTTGACGGGGGCTCCGAATCGTCCATGGGCAGGACCAGGCGCGTTCCCCGGATCACGAGTTCATGGTCCCCAAAAGCCAGCTCCCGGTCCAGGGCGTCCTCCGAGCTGTTCCCCACGAACCGCCGGGACGTGCCGCTGGACGCCACCGAGTCGGTGTTCACCGTGGAGTCCCCGTACGTCAGGCTGATGTCCCCATCGTTCAGAATGAGGTCAGAGTCATCGTCCTTCAGCTGCTCTTGATTCTGGGGGACAACCAGGAGGAAACCAGGAGGAAAGTGCTGTTAAACTCTTCCAGAATGGCTGTTTACAATCGCACGGTGATGGTGACTGAGCTGAGACAGAGGCACCGAGTCACAGGCTCTCGTGACCAGATCCAGACGTGGCACACACACATCTCAGAGCCCAGGTGACTCACACTGCGCAGAGCTTCTCTGCAGACTGCCTAAAAGGGCATTGCTAAAGCTCTCCCAGCTCTCTTCCTTCTGGTGCCATAGCCAGGTACACAGGGAATGCAGCATTGAGTGGCTTTGACCAGACCAAATACTCATGAGCACAGGAATTGCACTGCTGACCCACCACAGCCATTGCTGGCTTGTCAGGGAACCCGATGCTGACCCTGTGCAGACAGAGCAAGAAGACTCCTGGCATGGACAGCTGCCACTGCAAGGGGCCCCTGGGCATGGCAATGCTGGCCACCTTCCTGGTAGTGAGTGATGCAGCTGAAAGGGCTGCAGGAATGGCTCAGCTGTAAGGCTGGAAGCAAGCAGGGGACAGGGAATTGTGTGTCCTCTCAGCTGGGCCTGTGGAAGGACACCTGTGACAACTTCATTGAGCCAGTCACTGAGGAACCACCATGAATACACCACAAACCCCTTCATGATCTAACACCAAAATGCTCATGGGAATTAGCTCATCCATCAGCCACAATATCTGACTTCCCTCATGCTCCCAGCCTGACGCTGTAGAGCAGCATCCAAAAGAGAAACATAAACAGATCAAACCCACAACACTGTGACAGAATGGACACTAAAGGACTCACCTCGTACGCCTGTGGGCTTGTCAGGCAGCGGGCGACAGGCCCACAGCACCCTGGGAGTGTGGTGGTCAGTGGGGGACCACTGTGTGTCAGGAGAGGCTTCAGATAGCTACAGAGAGGGTTAAGGAAAATAGAGGAATGGACCATGTAGGCAAGTCAAGGGCTGGGAGGGCAGCACTGAAGGACTCGGCACTGAGAGGAAATCACAGAAACACAAATGCATGGAAGCGCAGAAGCTGTCATGGTGTGCAACAAGAATGCAAACAAACACAGCAGGACAGTCCTGGTAAGATGCTCAGCAGCATCACTTGTCCCATCACCCTGTACCCCCTCAGTCTAACATTGCCCCACCACTAATTCACAGCACAGCACCTGGAAGGGAGGAGAGGCACAGATCCACCAAGAGGGACTGCAAGTAAAAAAACCCCCATCCCTTTCTGCCCACCAGCCCCTGGGACTAAGGACCCCCAGGACTCCAATCTTGGAGAGCCCAGCTTTGAACAGAACTGCTGCTGCATTCTCACAGAGGGTGAAAATTGTCATTTCTCACAGCCACAGGCTCAAGTAGATGCAAACCAAAGCACAGCAATGTCATGGGAAAGCAAACACTGGCTCCTCTGCTAAGCAGGGAGCAAGTCATGATCCCAGTGAGAGGTGTCTGGGCAGTGGGATCTGACACAGCACACACCACCTGCCACCAAAGGATACTTGTGGTCGAAGTTGTACCACATGCGGAAAAGCCAAGCACTTTCGGCCTTCGTGCTCCTCCTCTCACTCTCTGGGACACCCTGTGGGAGAGCAAAACAGTAAAGAGGGGCAGGACAACATGCCATGACCTGGATCAGAGTCAGGAGACCCCATGGAACACTGGGTTATCCCCAGGGAACACAGAGACACAGACTTCCCCACTGCCTCTTCAGAAGAAGCCTTTGGGTTGCAGTGTGTATAAGGACGTTCACACCACAACAGGATGCATTTGGCAGCATTCAACTGCTTCAGGGAGATGGTATCAAAGCACAAAGTCACCATTTTGCTGCTAGAGCCTTCCAGTGTCTGGCCCCAAGGTCCAAAGTGCCTCAGAGCCAGCAGCTGCACCCAGACATCACGTTTAATAGTCACTGACAGGTCCAACCTCTATCAGATCTCGCCTGACACTGCTGCATGCAAATAATTGTGTGTTCTGGGAACTCCAGGCTTCCTTTTTGTCAGAGAAAAAAATATGAAACTGTTTGGAGGAGACTGTGAGTACAATTACATATTTCATAGAAATCTGGCTCACAGATTTATGGCCCTGGGCTGCCTGTCGCATTTGATGCTTTCTCTGCAGGAGGTGAACAGCCCAATAAATGGCTCTGAATAAAATGAATCTCCAAGGTGCAGAATCCACACTGGAACCAAGGAAAGCCACAGCACAACCAGGCTGCAGACATGTGAATGAGACAGCTGGAACTACCAGGCAGGAAAACTCCCAGGGCTGTAGGGCTGCAGCAGGGATCTCAGTGTGGTCAGTGGTTCTGGGGATGTCACATAACTACCCTCAGGAAAAGGTGTAGTAAGGGTTGAGGGTACCCATGGGGTAAAGTGGGGCAGAAGGTGCTACATAAAATGAGTCTGTAAATGGTGTTTCTGTACTGCCCTGGACACTGGGATGAGGCAGAGCCTCCATGTCATGCTCACTTAGGGATTTATTTCAAACCCAGCAAGGAAGAGACTGAATCTATTGCAGCAGAAACATGGACTGACTAAACAGTCCAGCATTGCTTCTGTGCCCTTCTTTCCAGCTGAGTCAAAACAAGGCTCACAAAAACCAGAGAGCACAGAAAAGCTGTGACTCCCACTGACTGCAAACTCTTTCACGGGGGGAGCAAAAAACTCCTGCAGCTGGAAGGAAGCAGAGCACAGACAGCCATTCACAGGGTCAGGATGTAACCCCTGCCCTGAGGCTGCAGTGCAGATTCCTCTGCAGAGGACACTCACCACGTTCTCCTGATCCGCGTCCACGCCGACCCTGTGAGGAGAGAACACAGTGTCACACGCAGCGGTGGGGCTGGGATCCGGGGCAAGGACGGGATCTGCTCTCTGGATAAGCCCAGCAGCCCGAGCTGAGAGCAGCCCGAGGGGGAGCCCAGCCCAGCCCAGCCAGGGGAGCCCCGCACTGACCGGATGTTGAGGCAGGACAGCATGGCCGTGGTGCCCCCGCCGAACACCCACACGGTGAAGAAGACGATGAGCAGGGTGGTGCTGAACATCATCTGCCGCGCGTACGTGGCCGTGTCACGGATGGCCAGGGCGAAGGCCATGGCCCCACGCAGCCCTGCAGTGGGAAGGGAGAGCAGAGGAGCTGGGTCAGCCCCCAGCATGGCCAGCTCCCCAGCTGGGTTTACATCCTGCTGCCCCTCTGCTGGGACATCCCCCCAGGGGAGAGCAGTGATGATTCTGTCACCCCTCTTTCCAAGCCCAGAAAGCCAAACTCTCCTCCTGCCCCATGTCGTGCACTTGAAGCAGAACAGGAGGAGCTCGTTCCTACATCCCAAACCACCGAGTCCCTTCCCACCCAGCCTCCCCTGCAGACATTGCCCATAAGGGATTTAGAGCTGAGTAAGAAATATTTCCAAGTTCTAAGGGGCAAGGAAGTGTGAATAGGCCACATGGTCAGAGGAAGGATGCAGTAACATACCAGCAAACATCATCATGTGCTGCAAATTCGTTCCAATTTTATTTCTTCTGCCCAAATTCAGTAAAAATGACAATGGGTAGATATTGGCAGCTCTTCCTAGGAAGATAGCAAGCTGTATTTGCACATGTTAAGGAAATTGCTCTTCCTGTGTCTCCCATCACATCCCACCTGCACAGAGCCAGTTTCTGCTGCCCAAATGAAACCGGGAGCTGCAGAAACGCCGGTGCTTTGGCTGCAAAGAAAATAACCCAGCTCTGAGTGCTACAGCACCGTGGGAAGAGCAGGCTACTGCCTCACTGAAACAGCACACACTGCATATCACAGAGAGACAAGCACAAATAAACAAGGGTAATGATGAAAGGACATGTTAGACAAGTGAGAGGAGAGAAAAACCACTATTTCCCACAGTATGCTCTCTGCTGCCAGGTCCATTTTGCACCCCAAGAATTATTTGTCTTCTGTGAAGCTCAAGTTATCACAGCTATGACAACCCCTCTGACATTCTCCAGCATACCACACTTCACAGCTGGGTTTGAAGCTTTAAGCCAAGTCCCATTCCCAAAGATTATTCAGCAAAATGAAAGCAGCAGCCGTTGAGAAGGAAAAAAAAAATCCAATACTCTTTCTGTTTTCATAGCCTGTGAGATACAAGAATCACCAGCCCCTTCATATTGCTTTTTATCTTTGAAGCTGTGTCTTTTAATACCAGCACCCAGATGGCAAAAATAATCTTGGAGCCAGTATTCAGCACAGCCTTGAATAATATGGAAAATGCTTCTAGCTTTTATGTTCTTTCCTGAACATCACAATTTGCATAAGAGACGTATTTCATGATCTCGCTCATGAATGAGCTATTTCATCAGTGAGTTAGCCAGTTCCCACTGAAGAGGCACAGCACAGAATTCCAATATAACAGCCCAAATGGCATTTCTGTGCTCTTCACCCCTCTGCCCCACTGCAACCCCACAAAAGCTGAGCAGGGAAATTCAGCCGAGCCTACTGCAAACCCATGGACCAGCACTGGCAAAAACATTTTGTTTACTGGTATAAACTTACATCAGTGCTGGCAAAGGGTGAAAATAATTCTGCACCTTTAACTGGCTTCCCTGTGGTGTGAAAAAAATTCCTTCAAAATTCTTGTTTTTCTGAGACATACCAGGGCCCTTGTTCCTGTTAGCATCAGCCTGCAGAACAGGAAATCCTTTCTCGTGACATCATTCAGAGGCATCTACTGTAGCTGTAACTGTGCTGTTTGACCAAAAAAAGGCTTTTTATCAGGGTTAACCAAGTGCACTAGCAGAGAAAAGAGGAAATAAATGGCTAAACCAGGCAGCCCCCCTTTGCAAAGCCCCTCCTGGTGCCACATGACAAGGCCTGGCATTGGCATTGTGGTCACACTGAATGATGAGTCCCTGCAGCAGCTGATTTGGATGCCCACAAGAGGAGAGAAGACAGGGGGAAAAAAAAAAAAAACAAACAGAAAAGCTGGAAAAAGAATCTCTGTCTTCTTAAAATAACCAGCAAAGGCACCACTACATGGCAGAAATCCCCTTTTAAAAATAAAGCCAGACTGATTGAAAAAAAAACAAACCCACTCATTTGAATGAAAAACACAAATTAGGAATGAGGCACCTCTCCCTTTCTTTCTGTTTTATAAATTGGGCTCCAAAGGATACAAAGGCCCCCACCACAAAGGTAGGGTTAAAGACATGGTTCTGGAAGGTGAACAGTGCAAGTCCCATGTAGGAGAAGATGAAGTTTTCTGCCAAGAAATTCAGAAGCTCAAACAACTGAAAGAGAAAAAGAAATTACAAGTCATTAGACATAATATAGATTTAATAAGAAAAGCATGTTAGCCCATCCGTCATGCAATAAATACTTCTGCAGAAGCAACCCTAGTGAAATGCAGCTGTAAGAAGACAGATGCACCTAATTCTGGCTAGGGGGAAGGGAAAAAATATTGAATTTGAAATTCAGAGAGGCTAAAGGAGTCTGAGGAGTTCTCACCTGCTTAGTTCTGTGTTGGGACTCTGTAGATAAGTTGTTATAGGTATAATGGGCCTGTGTGATCCCACAGAAGAGCACAGCCACCACACCTGGGGAGCAGAGCATCACATTAGACTCCTGGTCAGGAAAAGGGAGTTGAGCTGCACCCCAGGCCTGTAGGGAATTTAATGCAGTAACCCCAGAACCCACAATCATTGAACTTCTGCAAGCAGAGGGAGAGCCCCGGCTACAGTTGATACTGAGAGAAGCAAAACTCAGTGGTCCCATCATCCCTGCAGAGCTCCATGCCAGAGGCAGGGCTGTGCTGGGGCTTGCCTGTAAAGCCACACGCTTCAGCCAGCAGGAACGTGCTCCAGGACATCAAGAAGAACAAGCCAGTCTCCAGCAACGGGAACTCCCGAAGTTTGGTGAACTTGGTGACGTTGCAGATGGTTAAGGACAATTTGGAGAGACACTGCAGCCTAACACCATATCAAATCCTATTGTGTATGACAGCTGTTTGAAAAGATTCACAGAAGTTGGCTGGAATTGGCTCAGTCCGCCCCTAAAAAGGCTATGGCACTGTCCTTCGTTAATTTAGGGGAAAAAAATTTAACATCTGGGTGAAATGCAGCAAAAAATAAACAAGCTGTTATGCAAACACTTGGGAAAAAAAACAAACAGTGAAAAGGATATTAAAGCTGTCACAACTCCAGTAGCTGCTCCCATTGCAAAAGATCCACTGAATATCCCCAGGAAGATCCCGATGGACTTGAACATTGCTGTGACATCAAACGTGTGGCTGTTGTCACCCGCTGGCTGATACGCAACTATTGAGCTGGAAGAGGACAGAGAGCACAAGAACAAAACTGCTTAGTCTGGAGGGAGAGGCACCTCACAGTGCTACATGAGCCTTGCAAAGTGCTACAACTGCTGGAAACACCGAGCCTGAGGAACCAGGGAGACACAACTCACTGCAATCCCCTGGGATCACAGCGCACAGTGGCTGCACACCCCCCTGTCCTGGGGAGTTTGGGATCAGCCACCCCACCCAGGCCTGGATGTGCAGTTACTCCTGGACACCAGAGAGCAGGGGCCCAAAGCTCGTGCCTCATGTGATATTTATGGTGGTATCTGGGGGGGGTTGGCACCAGCTCTCTGTAATGCCAGGTGCTGTGGGACCACAAAGCATTCAAGCAGGAAACCTCCATTTCTCCACCGAGGCGGCTGATGTGAACATCCCCTGGAGAGCTGTAACTGCTCCTGTTCCGCCACATTTAACATGCTCAGCTCCAAAGTGCAATACCGCAGGGCAGCCACGCCAGACTGCACCATGCACAGCAGCAACACCATTCCCTGCATCCACCAGACCTCAACAGAGCTTTGTGGTGAGATGGCAAACAGGTCTGCAGTGCTGATCCCATCTCTCAGTCTGCTCCCTCCTAACTCCTGATGAGCTGAGCCTCGCATTAGTCATTCCATTGCTCTACCTGGAAAGGCTGAAAAACGGGGGGGGGGCCTTATCCGGCTCCTAAATCCCATTTATCAACTCCTTACATCACTTTCCTTGATGTAAACTTATCAAAAACATTAACTTCCTAGTTAGCAATCCCTTGGCTCACTCTGTTAAAACTCCTGGATGTGAAGTTTAAACGTTTGCTGTTTAATCTGCTGAGAACATACACTTAGACTGCCTTGCACACACATCTTGCAGCTTTCTCCCCTAAAACCAATGTTTTTCTGCAACACAAATGACAAACCTCCCCTTTCCAACACATTGCAGGTACTTTCTCTTGCTAAACTTCCCTTCTTTTAATACAGCTCATTTTTCTGCATTGCCTTTCACACTGCAAGCTGCAGATTTCTCCATAATTTAATTCCTTTCATCAATTCCATCTTATGCTTCTCATTCACCAACATGCTCTTATTCTGGGTTTTCAGGTTTCATTCTTTTTTTAAATCCAGACTGGTTTCACTTCCCCTCCATAACCAACTCTTTGAATGTTGGTTTTGCATTTTAACCTCTCACAGTTCTCCTTCTGGTTTTGATTTCTGCATCACCAATAAGACATTATTGCCAACTGCCCTTTATTTCCCCTGTTGCAGTTCATGGGGCTTCTCATGGTGTTTAATCCCTGTGAATCCTCCCTTTGGAAGAAGCAGGTAGAGATCCTGCAGCTGCATTTACCCCTCTGCTCCCAAACTGCAGCTCTGGAACCTCACTGCCCACCAGTTTTTGGTTCTGGATTCAATTCCTCTTCATCCTGCAACAAGTTCCTGCTGCCAAGCCATGCCAGACCAAGACAGGAACAGAAAGGCACAGATCCTGCTCCTTAAGCACAGGAACAGACATTTGCTCAGGGCTGAAAACAGACAGGAGAGGAGCCTTGGGGCACCCAGACTGGGCAAAAGCCACTGAAGAGCCCAGCTCCACATCCTCCCCTGCCCACAGTGCTGAGGCAAAATAAAATAACTGCTGAGTGAACTCAGAGCTGCTGCTTGGTGCAAATTATCCTGTTTTGGGGAGGGGGTGGAGTGAGCTCAGCTTGTGGAGAGAGGGAAGCAGGAAATCAGAGCAACAGCTACAGAGCTGGCACTGAAGCAGAGCAAGAGGCAAATCACTGCCGTCACCCACAGGTGCCGAGATCCACCACAAATCCCATTACTCTGGAGCTGAATCCACCCACTCCCACCTAGAACCCACCAGCACAGGCTGGAAGACCCCATCCCCTCCTCACTCATGATCACTTCTGAAACACAATCTGGCTGTGCAGCATTTCCTCTCACACCAGCAGTGGCACATCCAGCAAAAAAGCCAGAGTGAGCAATACAAAGAGTTCCAGAAACCTCAACAGAAACACTCAATTCAGTAAATACAACACACAGCTCACAGTGTGTTACTTGCTGCCTCCAGTGAAACCCACACAACCAGCACGCTGGAGTGACAAGTATTCCAGAAATATTTTCTCCATTAGTCTTAGCTATATGTTAAGCTGTCACCATTGCAGGTATTATATATTACTGAACAAATTCCCATGATGACAACACAGTGAAAACGCAGATAAAATACGTCCTGCATGCAAAGGACATAAAATATTAAAGACTATAAAACATTCTTTAGAAAGGCAGCAAGTTTCCCATGTGTTCAGTCAAGGGCATTAACTCCAGCTGTAAGAACATTAACTCCTTAAAGTGGGGAGAGAAAGGAAACAGCTGCTTCACCAGCTATTTCCACCCAAACAAAAGCAGGGATTTGTGGGTGGGAAGCAATGCAGGTAGCAGCAAAGCCATCAGCAAGGGGTTTCAGTGAGATCTTGTGGCTGAAAAGCAGACATGGTGCTTTTCCTGTTTCAGAGGGACATAAAACTTCCCTATGGATGGGTCGACTGACCACAAAAGCAAAACAAAACCATCCATCATGCAGGGGGAAGTTGTAAAGGCAATCCGTAATCCCAAGCAGTGGTAAGCAATGAGGACATGCATCAGAATGTCACCACAGCTCTGTGGGACACTTAAGATGCTCTTGCAAACACCTATGTTCCTATCTCACAGGGGCAAGGCCAAGTGGTTCCCCCCAGCTCCTGACACATAACACAGATAACAATTCTAAATAAAAACAGAAGACACTTACGAAGACAGCACTATGGCAACGGCATCATTGAGGACGCTTTCGCCAAAGAGAAGGGCATACAGCTCAACATCGACCTGGAGTTCATGGAATATGGCAAGGACAGTCACTGACAAATAGAAAAATAGAGAGACATTCAAAAAAGGTGCTGTTATTTCGATGTAATCAAAGACTAAACATCCTTTTTAGAAAGCTGCCTTCCTGCACATCTGTGCCACTGCTGTGACAGTGCCAGCTGCCCCCCGTGCTCTGTTTGATAGCTGTCCTTCTGCTCTTTCAGATTTGGATTTGATTCATCATTTCTCTCCTCCTTTTACTAAAACACATCATGGCCTATTGAATCTTTTGCAAGCAGAAATAAACAAACTCTTCTCTGAGCTTCCCAGGGTCTGAGCTCATGGGCTGGGGCACAGAACCAGGCTGGCATGAGCCACCCAGACGTAGGGATGCCACTACCTCTGAGCATTAGGGAGAGCCTTCCTCCACCTGCCAGAAGGATCAGGCTTGTCCAGGATGATGACTGCCTTTTTCTTTTCATTCCTGATACTCTGAATGAAATCCTTGGATTCAACACATTCTAAGTGCCAGCACAGACACACAATGTTTCAGACCTGACTAGAAATAGCCAGGCACGAGCTCAAAACCCATGTAGGGGTTTCTGTGATTTACGGCCACATGGCAGAGATCAGAGTTCCCTCAAGCTCTTCCATGATCCAGAAGCTCCAAGAAGATAATGGAAAGCAGCAGTTTTTGCATATCAGCCTCACAGAAACATCACAACATCCAAAGCAAGCAAGATGTAACACGTGGTGCGTCAGGCACAGCTCAGGCTGAGTGCTGGGCCAATTCCAGCCAACTTCTGTGAATCTTTTCAAACAGCACTCAGGGCACACTGGCTTTAACCCATTTAAGCACAGGTAAATGCTCCATTTCTACCTGTGAAATCTTCTTGTTGCTATTTCAACCCCAAAGATGGGACACAACACCCACAGCTCATCTGCAGCATTTCTAAGCATTAGAAGATTTCCAGCCCTGCTCAGCAAAGGGCAGGAGCAAAGAGAGGCCTTTCTGTGGCCCTGTGTTTTTACATGAACTGACAGCACGCAAGTAAACAGCTACCACATACAAGTTGTCATGAACTAAGTTCAATTTAGTTGGGTAAGGCATGTTTTTCATAGTTTTCATTTATAAAGTGCATCAGTAAACCAAGGTGTCACTACTGTCCTCAGCAGTGCTCATTAAGGTGTCTCATTAATATAATTTCAATTAGATTAGCCCCTGGCAAGATCCAACTGAACTAGAAGCAGGAGAAAATAGCTAAACTAACTAAAACTATCAACTGGACCCTCTCCACATGGCACAGCTTGTTCTGCAACAGCTGCTGGCACAGGGTGGCAGAGACACAATGCCAAACCCCAGCAAAGTCAAGAGAGAGGCTGCCTAGGACTTCACTGCAAACAAGGACTCAGGAAAGCAGAGGTTTGGAAGCTGAATAGCACATAACTGAAGAAAACTGAAAGGCACAGAAACAAATCTGACCTCTAAGGATGTCACAAAAGAATTAAGCTCCAAAATCCAGGAGGGAACTCCCAGGGGTTTCAGACTTTCTTTCCCTCTGCCCCACAACTCAAACCAGGCCAAAATGTAGGCAAAGCATGTAACATACCTGGGTCAGTGGCTGACACGATGGCCCCAAAGAGGAGGCAGTCAGTGAAGTAGAAATCTCCCCCAAGCTGCCCAGTGACTTTCATCAGCGCCACACAGCCGTACACGACAGAGCTGGGGATCAAAAGAGGCAGTTACACATCTCTACAATGCATTAAAACAACATTCATATGGGCTTGGTTTCCCTGAATTTACCAGATTAAAGCTATCCAAATGCCAGCACATCAGAGAACTGGATGGGATGCACTGAGCCTGGTGAAACCCCAGGGCCATGATCTTGGAGGTGAATGCTGGACCATACACACCAAAGCACCCTCTGAACTGGAGCACAAACATGGTGCCAGCAGGGAACTGGGACCAGAACTCCTCCAGGAGCACAACATGGCTAAAGAAAAGCAGCAGCCAGGCTTATAGGGTTGCACTATCACTTTGCACTGCTGCACATTAACACAGTTCAGTGAAGTCACCTTGGACTGACTCTGAAATGGCCAAAATTTTCAGTGAGGAGCAGATAATGCAGATGCTGAATTTGCTTGAATCCACTGGACTCTATGGAAAACATCCTATGTCAGCCTGTGTGCTACTATCCAGAGTGGGAACCATCCAGCAGCCTCTGCACTGGGGGATAAACAATTCAAACACATCTGTGCTCACTAGACACACACCTTTATGATCCTGCCCTCTACTCTTGTGCCTCAGGTTTGAGGGCTTATGCTCTCAATAATCTGAAGTTGCTGATTTATCAAGACAATTTTCTCTGAAGTGTGAAACTTTCCTTTTCATGAATAACTATTCTCATGGGATGGTCAGATGCTGAGAGAGCACTTTGCAATTAGACAGCAACCACCTTGTCCATGCAGCAGGAGTTTGCACAGTAAATAGTATTATTTGCTGCTGCTGAGCAGAAGCAGCAGAGCCTTTGTGACCTTTCAGAGCTGGGATTAGCAGCTTCAGCTCCAGGCTCAGAGCACTTCTTCCAAGCACAGCTCAAACCCCTGTGGAAGAACCAGACCCGCTCCATCTACTCACCCAATCACCAGGCAGGAAATGGCAGTGCCAAGGAAAGCATATGCCAGGATGGATCCCAAGTTTCTGAAGAAGTGCCTCTAGCAGGAGAAAAAAACCAAAAATTGAACTATATTTTGCTAACAATTTATTTCAAGCCTGCACAGGCACCCACAGTGTCCACAGCAACTTGGACTCAGCTCAGACACCATGAGCTGGACAGGCACAGGGTGCCCAGCATAGTCCAGTGCCAGACCAGCAGCTAATAAACATGAATGTACCATTTTCTCATACCTGGGTGTTTAATAAGTCCTGGGAACTGATTTCCTAACCCAGCAGCATTCGTCCTTCCTTCTCCCGCAAGCTAAACTGCATCATTCTCCTCTCCTTCCAAGTCAGCATTTCAGAGCTGCTGCTGCTTTCTAAAACCTTCCCACACTCCCATGTGCTTGGAAAGCTGGGATGGCTGAAATGGCCTGGCTGACCCCAAAGACCCCTGCTGGAAACAGCTGAAGTCGCTGACCCTTCCTGGGACTGAGGAGCAGACAAGAATGACAGGGGCACTCTCAGCTCTGCTTCACACAATCCCACATTTGCTGGGTAAAACCATACCCACCCCCGCAGCCTCGGCCTGCTGAGCAAGCATTAAAGCCCTCACAAGTATTAAAAATTCTCTGGAGGCAGAGGAACTAAAAACATCAGCACTGTAAAGGCACGTACCCTTTTCAAGCTGTAGCCTGCATAAAATATAATGGGAGGAAGCAAAATGTTGAAGAATACTTCAGGATCAAAAGTCACCTGTTAAGAAAGAAAAAAAACCCAACAGTAAAATTATTTGTTAAAATTTTGCAAGACAAAACACAAATAAGAAAGTAATACATGGAGGAAGCCCTGTACCCCCACCATGTGAATTGTGTTGGGTCAATGCTGAGGATGTGTCTGGGGTCTTCTGGAGACAAATCCCAGAGCCTAAACAGCTTAAATTGAGATAAAAATAGTTTCATTACATTGTGTTCAACATATAAATTACTGCTCATCGCAATCACAAGTTAAAAACCAAATTAAAAACACTCAGCAGATCCAGGGCCTGTCCCCATGGAGGGAGTGGGAAGCACCACTCACCTCTCCAGTCACTGCCTCCCTTACCTTTCTCAGCATCTCATTATCCTGGACGTTGTTGAGCTCCTGGGCGCTGATCTCCCCCTTCAGGGTGTACTCGTAGAACTTCCCACTGACATTCACCAGCAGCGTGGCCGGGCTGGTCTGCACTTGGCAGCTCAGGGTGACGTTGTTGACGTCACTGGGGACGTGGATGCCGTAGCGCAGGACCACGCCGACCAGGACACCTGGGGAGGGACACAGGTCTGTGAGACAAACCCCAGCAAACCCCCAGAATCACCCTCTAAGCATGGGTGCAGCACCAGGATCCTGAGCCCCTGCTCAGCTGCTGAGCATAACCACAACCCAATAATTGCCCATTGTCAATTGAACCACCCTCGTCCCTCGTGAGCCAGGAGAATGCTCCGTGCCCATGGGGAGTTCCTAACACAGCCATGGACAAGTGCTGAAGGATTTGAACCACCCAGCAATCAGTCAGACCCTCACTCCAGGGCAACAAACAGCCAACATCGAGGGTGTGCTGGGTTTTTCGAGGAGAGCATCTCGCACTGCTGGGCCAGGTGCTGCTCACATGTGCCCAAACTGTGCCCCATGCACCTTGGAACCTGACACTACCACAGTAAACTCTTCATTTTGGTAGGGATTAAAGATGATACCCAGCAATCACTCTGTATGCTCTGAGACTGACAAGCATCCTTCCTAAGGTGCTGCAGCACCATACAGCCTCCTCCTAGCCCTCCCTGTTTTCATAAAACCACATTTTGAAATATAAACATATAAATACACAAAACTGTTTCCCAACCCAGGCTGACCACCCAGATCTACTCCTCATCCCTGCAAACTTCAGCTCTGCACCACAAGCAGCAGCCCCAGGGCAGCCCCATGAGGCAACTCTGCCTCCAGTTCAGCTTCAAAGTAGGGGCATTTTGGGGTTAATTTGCAAGTCAGCAATTTTTAAGGCATTTTTCTTTGATTGTCTGAGGTCTCAAATCCAGATTCAAGTGTGTTGAGCGCTCTCCTGGCAGAGTGTTTTGACATCTGCAGGCTGGGAAAGAGGGGTGTCCCACAAGACACCTTTCCACGTAGCCTTCAGCACAAAAGGGTTTGGAAACTCCTTGATTAAGGTGGCCCCAAGCCGCCACAGAAATCCTGGATCTTAACCCCATCTCTGAACCACACATTTATGAAAAGCTTTCAGACACGTGGGAACTAAACACAGACCGCAGCGCTCTGAAGCTCCATTTGCCTCCCAGGACGCTCTTGTTCCTTATTGCTGCCTTAATTAAGGCCTTGGCCTCTGCCTTCCTACAGGCAGGGCACCACCCTGACTGACAGGAACACCCAACACTTCCCGTACCACCACCTCGTGGGGAGCAGAGCCTGGGCAGGACACTGTGGGGCCACAGCTCATTCAGCATCTCCTGATCTGCCACCCACTTCTTGACTTCTCCTCCCTTGGCCACAATTTTTCCAGGACAAGATTTGCTATTTTTCCCCTGATGGTGAAAAGAAAAGCCCCCACCTCCCATCTCAGCAGGGCCACCAGAGCACACAGCCAGGCCACGAGCACAGGCAGAGGAGGTGGCTGCACACAAAGTCACCACTGCTGGTCTAGGACAGCTCAGCTCAGAGACTGGACAGACCCAAACCCTTGCATGCAGCACTTTGCAGCACAGGTGAGCTAAAAGGCTACAGAGGTTTTTGAGCCATGCAGCATCAGAGTGCTCACCACTCTGGGCTCTATCCTGCCTGACTCACCCCAAGAGGCTCAGAACAGTTCCCTCTGGGCACAGCCAGGCACCATCAGCTCCAGCAAGGAGAGTTCAGGGCACGTCACAACCCAGAGAGGCAGAGAGCTGCTTTTGCACCACCCTTGCTTAGAGGGGACACCATAAGTAATTCTTTAGCTTATTCTTCTGCCAGCCTCTGCTGGCAAGCCTGTGACCTTCCAGTGCTCCAGAAATAAAAGTATAGAATGAAAGCAAGTATGTCAGGCACATCATGATGCCACAGCATGTATTTACAGGAGCATGTGGCAGTGGCTGCATGGCACCACAGCAGTGGGACAAAACACTCCATTTTCCTTTCACCCACATGATCCTAGAGGTACCACAGGAACCAAAACCTTTCACTGGGATAAGAGGAGTTTCAAAGGGTTATTTACATCTGCTTATGGCTATTAAGGTACACCTCACTTTGCAGCCCTCAAGAACTACTTGGAGTAACTTCTAAAAAGTTTCTTCTTAAAAAAAATAAATTCAGAGGTTCATGCAGGAATCAGAAACCAGCAGCTGCCTGCCCTTGCTCAGATGGAAGGAAACCCACCCAGCAACCCCTTTAACACTTGGGCTAAGCACTGTGAGATGAGAGGCCCCACAGGAGGAAGGAGGGACAGACAGGAGTCACTGCTGTGAATTCAGAAGGGATCCTGACTCGCCCATCTCTTCACTCGTTATCCCTGTCCCAAAGCAGTGCTACATCTGATAGCACCCCTGCTCCTCTGCCATCTCCTGACACAGGCAGTTGCTCCTGGCACAGAGTGCCAGCCAAGCTCCAGACAAGGCCAAATTCCCACTCTGGCCAGGAGTGGGGTAAGAGAGAAGGGACAGATAAACCTACAATATCTACCAAGGAGTCCCAAAATCAGACCTTTTGTCTTGCTCAGTAATAGCCTGCCTGGGAGGCTGCCAGGTGGGGAAAGATACCCACATGCAAATACACAAATGCACAAATTGCTGCTGGGCACTGAGGGTGACCCTGCCAGTGGCCCTTACACAGAGACACCTTCAGAGTTACCTGCAGGGAGAGAAAGCATCCTGCTGCTCTGCTGGAAACCAATTATTCCACCAACATTAAATGGCTGCACCGCAGCCTCTCCTGCCCCATGGTGGATCTGATCAACCCTCCTTATCCAATGATGCTCACAGGAGCCACTTGGGACAAACATGACATGGTTTTCCAGACACCAAGCCCAGTCCTGAGCTCAGGCTCCCAGGGGACCCTGTAGGTGCTCCTGGTTCTGACAGGCTCTTAGGAAATGGTTCAGGCTCTCCTGGCACTCACAGGGCTGCCCCAGCAGCAACCTGTGAGCCAGTATTGACATGCTTCTGCTGCCAGCTTTATAAAACTGAGCCCTGGGAGGGAGCTGAGCTGAGCAGAGGGAACCCAACACCGAGGAAGCTGCCAGCTGAAAGCTGCAAGGAGTTGGGAAGCTGAAGGCAAAGCCGGCAAATTAATTGAGTTCTTTTATGCAAAGTGCAAGAGATTATTTTCATTGCATTTCTCCTGACTTCATTAAAAAGGACAAAAGCCCATGGGCTTTTTCTTAAGGTGCTGTTGAACATTTCCGAGGTAATGATTTAAATGAAGACTAATATATTACCAAACCCAGCACTTAACAACAATGGAAGCAGACAGGATCCCCAGGCAAGCATTAATCTGGACAGCAAAAGGAAAGAAAAATGTAACAGCTGAAGACATCCTGACAGCAAGCAGTTTAGGCACACACAGGGGCCAAGTGGGAACAAGTACAAGGAAACTAAACTTCTAGAGAAGCTCCTGCACATCCACCATCAGACTCTGAGAAGAACTGAAACAAACTGAAACAAAATTGTTCAATTAATCATCCTAAATGCTGAGCACCTCAGATGTGGGAACCTAATTTTAAACACTGAAATGAAGCTTAAGGGCTACTAAGCACCTACTGTCTGTCCCTGTGAAATTACTCCAGCCGGTGTCCAGCTCTTGAACATCAGCTCTGAGCTGACAGTGTGATTTGCATGATAGAAATCCACCTGGAGCAAGAGTTTATAACTCCTAGTAAAAACAAAGACAACAAAGAAACTGATGTGTTTTGCCAAAATACATGTATGTGAAAGTTTTGACTTAGTTGTTATTGGGTTTTTTTAAACAGAAAAAGACAAGCTTTTGCAAATTGCTTCTCTTGTTCAGATTTCAGGGTCTGTTTTGCAGCCCCTTCCACGTTTTCAGTGAACTTCCTTGGGGCAAAAAGCATTGCAGGGAGCCAGGGACAGTGACACCTCCTTTCTTCCCTGAAGATTTTAAATTGGCACCATAAACCAACAGCATCTCACTCACCACTCCATGGGAATTACACATCCCTTTTCCTATGGCAACTGCCACTACCTGAGAAGCAAATGCCAAAAGCCTCGATACCGGGAAAACTTGGGATTTTCTCCTGATCAGACAGGTGACATTACCGATTTCACCAGCAATTCTCTAAGCACAGTCTGCAGAAGAGCAGACAGAAAAGGTGCATTTTATGGATCAGCAGGAGACTGAAACAACTCAGGCTGTGCTCTGAGAATAAAGTGAGCACTCAGGCAGCTCAGGGAGAGAGGATAATCAAGAGGAAGAAATGTTCAGGAGAGGAAGAACAAGGTTAAGGGCAAGTGTGAAAGCATGAAAGGAATAGAAAGTCACATGTCAGGAGCTCTGGGCCAGCAGGAGAGAGAAGACCTTCCATGCTTGGAAGCATGTCTTCCTCCAGCACAGCTCCTGTCCCAGGAGGTGACCATCCCCACCCTGGGCAGGAGGCCAGAAGCATCTGAATCCCCCTGAGCAGTGGCTAGAAGGAATCTGAAAATGCAGAACAGTATTTTGTGTCCCTGAAAAAGCAGACGAATATTTTGTGCCTGTGGGCTGATGCAAGTATCTCCACCACTTCATTTGGAAGGACACTTCCAATTAACTGGAACTTGGGATCACAAAAGCCAGTGGCCCAAACAGGTCAAGTCACAGCCTTCAGATTAAAGCTTTCTGCTGGGTGGGAGATTCGGCCACGTCTGACTCTGTGTGGTCACACATCACCCCCAGTCAGCAAGGGCGAGAGGACAGACACTAACTACAGCGTGCAGCAGGAGATGCCTTCTCAATCCTAAATTCAACAAATCTTCCCTAGATACAGATCCAAGGCCACATTAATCACTTCCCCAGCATACCTCTCAGGCTTTGGTTGAACTCAAAGTCATGCCAGATAACCCAGGGAGGGCCATATATGGCCCCTCCATACCCTGCTTCAGGCCACTTTACAAGGCCATGTCACCTCAGTACATCACACACCACCATCAGAACCCAAATGTCAACAGCTCCACTCCACTGACCCACAGCCTTGCTCCACTTCCCAAGGGAACACAGATGGGGCTCCTCTCCGAGAGATCCTGTCACAGGGAGGAGGAACTCTAAAGGTAGGGGCTTGTGCACACAGGTCCCCAGGCAGCAGGATAGGAGGCTGCTGGCTCTGCAGGCTCCTGAGCTTGGCAAAGGGTGGGAAAATCCCCCAAATCGCCCCTCCACTCTTCTTGGGCAGCTTCTGGAAATCTGGAAGCTCTAAACACACATTGGAAACACAGCCTCTGGCCCCAGCATGGGATCACAGGATCACAGAATGGTCTGGGATGGAAGGGGACCTTGATGATCATCCAGTTCCAACCCCCCTGCCATGGGCAGAGACACCTTACACTAGACCAGGTTGTTGAGAGCCCCATCCAACCTGTGATGCACGGCTCCTGGCCAGTGTAACAACAGGTCTATGCTGCCCCAAGTCCCCACTCTCGATGCTGGAGCAGGTAAGTGCTTGGTGACGTGGTAGCCCATGACCCTGCCAGCTTCACCCTGTCAGGCCGTCTGGAAAAACCCAACCAGTTCCTCGCTGCCAGAGATTTGGGAGTAACTCTGCCCTCGAGAGCCCTCCATATCTAGGGTTTGGAAAACAACCAACCCTCCCTCCAGCAACACGCAGATAAGGCTCAGCACGGGACACAGCAGGACGGGGCTGTCCCGGCGACACGGCAGCGTCCAGCTGCACCCACGAGAGGATGCGCCGTGTCCCCCCGCACCCGTTCGCCCACCAAACAAGCCCTGTCGCAGCCCCTCGGCCAGGGGCCACCAGGCACTGAGCGATGCACATGAGAACGATGCGCTGCTGGTGCCCACTCGCGCTGCCGTGGGAGCGGGCGGCCGGGCAAGCAGCCAGCCCCGCAGCTGGCCCAGCGCGGAGCCGGGACTGCTCGGGACGGGGCTCCCGGCGCTCGGGGCAGCTCCCGCACGGCTCTCCCAGGGAAGGGGCGGCGGGGCGGGGGATGCCCGCCTGGGGCGGGCGCCGCTCACCGTAGATCATGGCCAGCCCGGTCTCGTGGAGGAAGCGAGCGCGGCGGTGCTTGAAGAGCCAGATGGTGAGGATGGTGAGGGTGAGCAGCAGGATGAAAACGAGCAGGTTGGCGCTGTCCTGACGGTGACTCTCCTCCGCCGCCTTCTCGGACACGATCTCCTCCTCCAGCGCCCCGGGACGCGCCGCCACCACCTCGGCGCCCGCCGCCCCCCGCGCCCACAGCCCCGCGGCCGCCGCCAGCACCGGCCCCGGCCCCGCCATCGCCCCGGCACCGGCCCGGCCCCGCCGACACCAGGAAGCGGCTCTGGGCGCAGGCGCCGGGGGCGGGAACAGCGCGGGGAGCCCGGATAGGGACGGGCCGGCAGCGACGGAGCGGGAAAGGGGCGAGGGGGAGCGGGGGACGGGGGAGGCGCTGGGGAGTTCGTGAGGCGAGGTTTGGGAGGGAAAGGAGTGCCAGGGGCTGCCATGAGCCCTGGGGAGGCTGGGACGAGCCGTAAAGAACGGGATGCGAGAAGGGGGAAGGTGATCAGAGTTCAAAGGGAAAAGAAACCCCCAGGCAGATTTGGTGCGAGGTCGGGAGCGGGTGGTGGGTGTGCGCAGGGTGCTTTGGAGGGATGGCCTTCAGGACACACCCCGGCTCTTGGGGAGACGGGGTCCGGGGGGATCCTGGAGGCTGGTCGTGCCTTCACACAGTGCCAAGGCATGTGGATGGTGCCAAGAGCCGTCGTCAGCCCCGAAATGGGATCAGGGTAAACTTCTTTCCTTTTTAAACATGAAATGGAGGGGGGAGGCATGAAGCCGGTGGGTCAAGGGTTGCAATAAATGTCAATGATCAACTTAAAGGTGACTTGTAGCAAACGTTTTCAAAGAATTGCCTTTGCACCTTGGGGGCATGGAAGACCCAGGATGCTTGGTTGTGTGGGACCCTGGTGCTTTCTTGCCTTGCCCCAGGCCTGGCTCGGCCAGGGGAATCCCTCTGCACGTGTTGTGTACATCCCTTAGCCCGTTTTTTCTTCCACCGGTTTCTCAAGCTTTGAGGTTAAACACGTGGGAAGGGAGAATTAACTCGGGTATCACTGGCTCTACGCTCTGTTTTCGGCTGGAAGGCATCCGGCCTGGCCCGGTGGAGGGAAGAGGCCCCTTCTCCCTCAGACGCCCCCCAAAACCCTCCCGGGGTCCGCTCACCCCCTCGCATTTTATCAATGGCCCCGCGTGGGAAAGCAGCGGCGTGGCCCCGCCCCCTGGCGCTGAAGCCGCGCCTCCCTCGCAGTCGGGCGTTGTCTGGCCCCGCCCTCTCAATGACGCCATCATCGCGCGCCGGGGCGCCCTGGCGGCGGCGGGCGGCTATGGCGGCGGGGTCGGTGTGGAAGGGGCTGGTGGGGCTCGGCCTGTTCGCCCTGGCACACGCGGCCTTCTCGGCGGCGCAGCGTGAGTCACCGCCGGGAGGGGTGGGCCGGGGCGCCCCGGGGTACCGGCACTCCCACACGGCCGACGGGGAGCTCCCGGGGCGGGGGCCGGGCCGGGCCGGCATCATCATCGTCCTCAGCCGCGATCCCGGCGGCGGGGGCGGCCCTGCCCTTGGGGGCCGGGCTGCGGGGAGAGCGGAGCTTCCGGGGGGAGCGCGGGGCTCGGCTCGGGCGGGCGCCGCAGCAACTGGGAAGGGAGGGAAGAGTGAAGGGTGGGAAGGGGGAGCTGGCGCCCGCCGGGTCGCGGCTTCAGCCTGGCTTCTGCCGCCCGGCTGCCTCCCGCCCCACGGCCCGCCTCCCTCCCGGCTGCTTGGGGTAGGGCCAGCCCTGCTCCGGAGCAGCGGAGCCTCGCAGCGGCACCAGGAGCGGCCCAGCTGCCCGAGGAGGCTGACACGTGTCTCTGCAGCCGATTCTCTGGGGGTTTGTGCTGCCGGGCTGTTTATTTGTATACACAGAGCGTTTGACGCGTGCGTGTGTTTCTGTTTTGTAGATCGTTCTTACATGAGGTTGACAGAAAAGGAAGATGAAACGTTGCCCATAGATGTAAGTTTTTGCAATGTGTGAAAGGTGTGACTGTGGGGTAGTTTAGTCGCTGAATTGCTTCCCTTTAATGTGCTGGGCAAGCATAAAGGATAATTTTTAAGCTGCAGTTTCATCGGAGCTCCCACTGTCAAAAAGAACCACATTTTTCATCCCAATTTCCTGAGTATGTTGTAGTTGTCAGTGAAACCAAACCCCAGATCCAGACCTCACAATCTTTTAGAACTACCCTGGAGCATCTTGTCCAGGATTCCCTGAATGTAGCTTGTGCATCCATCACCTCCTTTGCAGCATAAACATCGTAAACCCTCTGGCTCTGGTTGGCTGACACGTTTATTCAGTGTGACTGTTTGATCCCAGCACAACCTGCTTCAGGAGGGGGACTTTTATTTACTTTATTTGCTTGCTTTTCAAATTTCCATTTCAGTTATCTGTTCCCTCTCTCCTTAATCAGAAGGGCAGGGAGATCAGGTGCCCAGGAGAGCCAAGCACGGCGCCTGGCCTGGGGCTCCAGGCGTGTTCCTGGCAGGAGTTTGGATCCTGGAGTGCACAGTGTTTGGTCTCAGGCTCTTGCTGAGGAGCTGTGTGAATCCATTCAGTTGGTGCAACCCAGACCTGTGCTGAGGCAGCTGGAGCTCTGCCACAGTTTTGCTGTGCAAATAGGAGGGAATTTTAATTCTCCTGTGCCTGGATTGCCCACCTCTATTTGCTGTCACTGGATGAAAAGCTCAAGAGATACTGTGTGAAAGCTGAGATTTTTTGGTAAACATGCAGAACACTCAGTAATGGAAGTGTTGCACTGTGCTCCCTCTGTTGCAGATAGTCCTGCAGACTCTGCTGGCCTTTGCAGTCACCTGCTATGGGATAGCACATATTGCAGGAGAGTTTAAAGACATGGATGCCACTTCAGAACTCAAAAATAAGTATGTTTTATTTTTCTTCTTTTTGTACACACCTGTATCTGCTCCTCTGTGCAAACTGAAATCGTTTGTCCTTAGCTCAGTCCTTCAATGCATGCTGTAGGCAGTGACCCAAGGGGAACAGCCACACCAGTGAAAGCCAGCAATGTCTTGAGTTTTAGGGAGAGTTAGGTAAGAGTCAGAAATCAAATAAGCTTCCTGCTTTTCCTCATCTGAAATGCTGCTGTGCAGACTTGGTAGAGGAATGAAATGTGCAGGTGGAAGCAGAGCTCAGGAATCACCACCTGCTGTTGTAACATAGTCTCAGACTGCAGGGTTTGGCTCACACCTTACTTGTGTTTGCTTCCTCATTGAGTGTTACACAGTATACTCAAGGCAGGACATCTGAAAGACTTTAAGAAAATAAGGGATTTTGTATCAAGATTTTGAAGAGGATAGTTGGTTAGAGCATGCCAAGATCGTGGGTTCAGCTGCTTTATGAGCCATTCACTTCAGAGATGGACTTGATGATCCTTGTGGGTTCCTTCCAATTCAGAATATTCCGTTTCAACAGGAAACTGAATGGGCAGATGTTGCCTCTCTGACCATTTCCAAAATCACAGGGGAATAGGGGAAGTGAAAAAGTTGACATAATTGTATTTCAGAGTGTTCACCTAAAGCCTTTAGTGTGAGGCATCCAGGGGGATGGAAAGCTGAGCATCATCAGGGTGTTAACACACCTGACAGCTGAACAAAGGCTGGCATGTGGTGTGTCTGCAGGCAGCAGCCACAGGCTGCCCCTGAGCTCCAGAAAGGAAGGGGAAGTTGGTGACGTGGACATCTTGTGGTCTTTTTCACAACTGTCTGTGTATTTCCTCAGTGTTTAGGAAACTTAAAAGCAAGCCAGAGTTTTGGGTTGAAACTTGTATTTCTGTCTCTAAAGTCAATGCACCCCAGACTGACTGTTCTAAACTCCCTGCTCTGACAAAGTATTAACCTTGGCTTTTTACATTTATTTTGAAGGACATTTGACACATTAAGGAACCATCCGTCTTTTTATGTATTTAATCATCGTGGTAGAGTACTATTCCAGTCCCCAGACACAGTGAATTCTTCTTCAAACCAAGATGCTTTGTCATCCAGCTCAGCACTGAAATTTCGAAAACTTGAACCTCTGCGCCGCTAAGACTTTTACAGATGATACCAATAACCCAGGACACTGAGATGTAATATTCAAGTCGGGGATGTAAACACTTTTTTAATTTCTGGAGCAGTATTTATATTGATCTTCCAGACTTTATAGAATATATATATATATAAATATATATATATAAACTAATGACCTTCTTTGTACACTGTTAATGAGAATGACCGAATTGTGGATTGGCAATGCAGTGTAAATTCTACAGTTATGCTGTAAAACACATCTTCAAAGTTTCAGATATTAAAACGAGTTGCAGCTAACTTAACTTCAGTTAAAACAAAAAGCAAGCTAGTTTTTCCTGCAATTAATGTTCTTTGACAGGAGGGAATGTTTGAGTGTATTTATTTTCTCAGTTTGCTTGCACTACAGTTTATGGACCCCCTCAGAAATGCTGTGTGCACTGCATCACTGAACAGCAGGAAAAGGGGCAGCATCTGATCCTAGAATGCCTGTGGGACATCAGCACGGTGTGGCAGGGGAAGTCAAAGAGATTGCTTTCAGTTTTATTTTTTTACAATGCTGAAAAACAGTTGTGTGAAGGGTTATTCTTTTTTTCCTGATTTTTCACTACCACGTTATTTCCTCGTTGCCCTCCTTCGTTTCATGTAAGTTGCCCCAGGTTGCCTGGGCTGTGGCTGTGCATTGGTGCTTGTGTGGGGGAGGCAGCTCACGTAGATAATCTGCCACACTCCGTGTTCTCCAGCTGTGAGCCAGGGAATGTTGAACGCTGTGTACGTGCTGAACATGGTGTTGGCACCAGGTACAACCTCCAAGTCATCTTCATGTTTAAGTATCAGTAAGAATTGTTCCTTCTGTGAGTGATCCAGGGGTAGAGTCCAGCAGCTTGCTCTGTTTGCTGGCACTAATCCAGGACAGCTACCCCTTTCCTGCCAACAGAGCCTTCCACCTTGATTTTTCCAGCTGAGCCCTTTGTTGTTTTAAGATTACTGTCTTGATTTCATGTATTAGAACTGATCATATTGTCCTTAACTCTTACTTATGTCTAAATTCTTATCTCCCCTCGGGGGCTGAATCAATGCTAAAATCTCTCTTAGTCTGGCTTTTCACCTCCCTGATGCAGCAGAGGGAGGGTAGGTCGAGATACTGGTGGGGCCAGCGAGAATTTGGCCTAGTTGGAGGATGTTTCACTGGCACAATGGAAACTCAGCCTTTTGTCCTGGCATATGTTGAGTTGTGTTTGGTATTTTTTTAAACTGTTAAGAACTGTCAAAGGCAAAAACTTGGCAAAAATACTGTGTAAACCGAAGCCTCTTTCTAGCTCTGCCCGTCCTATGGAGTGGGTGCCCCAGTGCTCGAGCAATATCCGTGGCTGCTGCTCTACAATCACTCCTAAGCATCTGGGTTTGATTAGAAAGGGTTACTCTGCCAGCTGAAAGCATCTGAGCAGCAGGATTAGTTCCTAAAGTGTCCTGGTTCCCCTCTTGCTGGTGTCACAAATCAGCTCCTGCCAGCACCAAAGGCCTCGGAAATAGTATTGGGTCATCTCTCCAATGCGGACAGAGCTGTTCCCTTGGGGAACAGGGCTGCTGTGTGGCAGCTGCTGCACAGAGGGGAGGCTGAACATGGGCCAGGCGACCTTGTGGGGCAGAGGAGGGACAGAATTAGCAGGAGGAGGGAGAAGCACAGCAGGAGCTCAGTAACCACTGCAGTAGATGGGTTCTGCAGCCGTGGTTGCAGCGAGCCCTTTGCAGAGGGTCTTAGAGCAGAGCTGCTCACACAAAGCGTCTCAGAAGCCCTATTTGTCCCCATACAGGGACCTGCCCGAGGTGGGAGGTGCTGCTGGGACTGGGAGGTGGAGAACATCACCTGCTGCTCAGAGCAGGTGCTGCTGGGAGCACCCTGTGGCTGAGCCAGGGCCCTTTTCGTGAGGAGTAGCCTCACTCTGCAGCAGCAACGGTTCTATCACAAAGCTGTTCAAATTATTTTTTCTTATTGATCTCACAATGTCAAATAAAAATTGATATCCTTAAACTGCTTGTTTGTTAATTTCTGACCATCCTGGAGCCTGATGCAGCAAATCTTTGGTGAGTGACTATTTAAAAGTGACTGCCCAGCACTGACATGAACTGATTGCCTTAATTATGGCAGTTCTGTGTGAAAGTGCTGTCTGCCCTGCTGTTCATTACTGGGAGATAAGATCAGAAGGTGGGATCAAAATAGCTGCAAGTAGCTGAGTAAAACACTTAGGAGGGAAATATTACCAGCCTGGGAAATCTGCTTGCCTTTGAGGCTCCTTGTCATCCTCTCTGGCAGAGCTGACATATTTTCTGTCTTCAATTTAACCACAGTAAAGGCTTTTCTACCATGTGTTAATCCCCTGCCAGCCCACAGACAGGCTCCTGCAAGGTCTGGTGTTGCAACAGCCACTGGAGGAAACACTCAGGCTGCTCCTGAGGCTGGTGATAGTTAAAATCCTGGACTTGAGCAAGATCACTTTTCTCTCCTTGCTCTGCTTTTCCACTGGGGGAGGTTGAAAAGTTAGCAAAGCACTGGAGGAGTTTGCTCAACTACAGCATCCATCAGGATTGCACCAGAGACCAGCAGACTCACCCCATCTGTTTTCTGTGCTGCTGCAGTTCTGCATCCAGCACAGAATATAAGAGGAAAATACCAATAAAACCAGTGCTTTGGGAAGGGGCACCTTAACTATCTCCCAAATCCACCTCATGCTTACCTTGCAGCATGGGGTTCTTCACAGATGAGTTTCTCTTCTTGAAAAGCAAAGCAAGAGTTGAGCCAAGAGATTCTTGAATTAGACTGGAGAGTTTCCAGCCTCGCCCAGTGCACATTTACAGCCGTCACATCTTGAATTGCTTTGGCTACAAGCCATGATATTTCTACTACATTAAATAGTAAAATAAAAAATATGTGCTGATCATTTCCATTCATTGCTGAAGTA
This sequence comes from Parus major, assembly GCF_001522545.3. Lineage (NCBI taxonomy): Eukaryota > Metazoa > Chordata > Aves > Passeriformes > Paridae > Parus > Parus major. The sequence goes on from NC_031772.1 coordinate 6,823,457, forward strand.
GCAGGTTTAATCTGCATTATTTTTGCAGGGTTTTTGAACTATTCCAGTGAAAGCTCAGTGGGGAATTGCTAAGGAGGGCAGGAGTCATTTACATCCTTGCAGGTGAGGAGATTTGGTTTGTTTCAGAGATTGGTCACTTGTGCAGCCCTCCCATGTGAGGCCAGAATAGGAGTGCAACTGGCAGAAGCTCATTCTGGAGGTCAGTAAGGGCTGAACTGCAGCACCATGTGTGGAAATTTCCTCCTGGTCACCCCCTCTGATGTGTCCCAGATGGAGCCATCGCTGCAGTCTGGTGCCAGGACCCATGTGCTCCATGCCCCACTGCTGCCCAAAGCTGGAGCACAGCTTTCTCAGGAAAGCTTATGGCCCCTTCCAGGTGCTCTGGAGCACCCACAATTCCCCTCGCTGAAGAAAGCAGGGAATGACAATTACTTTATAACCCTAAAATGATTTTTGGCTTCATTACCACTTGCTTGCCATGGTTCAGGTTCTCTTGCACTTCAGCACACTGCAGCAGATCTGCCCTTCATCTCTGACACCTGCAGGAAGGACATTATTGTGAGGACATCCTCCAGCTGGATACAACCCCCCCACCAAGAGTGGCACCATTTCTGCTCCTTTTTGCCACCTGCACCAAACAGCAGCAGTTTTCCAGCAGACAGTTTGGGAAGGCTGAGGCTCACCCTGCAGCATCGGGGGCCACGGCGCTGTCCCCGGGCTCCCTGCAGGAAGCCCCCCAGTTGGGCAGGGAAGCTGCAGCTCTGCAGTTCCCTGCTCTCCCAGCCATGCTGTGCCAGACTGGCATGCTGCCTGCAGAGGGGAAGGGCAAAGCAAAGCTATTTTGAATGTTAAACAAGCAGAAAAGACTTTGGTACCAGCTTTCCACAGCCGGTATTAATGGCAAAGGCAGAACACTCCTTGGATTTGGCCTTGAGGTTCACCTTGAAGCCATAATCACCAGGGGCAGAATCCCAGTGGAAATAAATCGGATATTCCGGCAGGTAAAAGCCTTTTAATCAACCCCAGGTTGGTCTCAGTGACACAAAGCCATTTCAAAACACTTTGGACTGCGATGAAAGCTACATCCTTAAAATGGCAGCTAATTAATTTTCCTGTCCTGCTAACTTAATCCTTTTTCCAGCCAAGAAAGGCAAATGGGAGTTCACAGAGCAGTGAGGCAGCCAGGAGCCTGGCAGCATGAGCAGGAACACAAGCCCCAGGGCTCCTTGGCAGAAGCCCAGGCTGTGCAGTGTCACAGCTTCCCAGGCCATTTTAATAGGAAGGGAGATGGAAAAAAAATAAATAAAAGGTGACATGTGGATTATCAATGGCTCCCCCTATGCCAGTGGTCCCGGGGAATCCACAGCCCCCACACAGAGAGATGTGGCTGTTTATTCCCAGTTCGTATCCCAGTGCTGGCAGGCAGAGCACCCAGCCCTGGCAGTGCCCTCCCTGCCCAGACTGGTGCTGGCTGAACCAGTTCCCCCAGGATCTGCCAGGGGCGGGCTGTGCTGCAAGGACACTTCACTTTGGATTCAGAAAAAAAAAAAAATAGAAGGAAAGAAAATATTCCCCTCCTCCCCCAAGGTATTTCTGCTGTGTATTTTAGAGCAGTTATGGGCCAGCCACAAAAGGCCAGTGCTGATGTCCCCAGAGCCCCAGGCTGCTCCAGAATCCCTTGTTCCCACCCCAGGAGGTCTCTGCTCCAGTGCAGGATGCAGGAGTGTCCTGTGTGGACAGCAAAGGCTGAAGCAGTGATTTATTCCCCATCCTGGACGCAGAAGTGCACAAAACAGGAGACAGCCCAAAGCACTTTTGGAGCAGCCAGTTTGGCAGGCAGTCCAATGAGGGCCTTCTCTTCCCCAAATCCACATCAGGCTGTCACTCCCTGGGCCATTCCTGAAGCCTCCAAGGCACCCACAGGCCTGGGTGAGCCCCCAGCAAAGCACCACCTCCCCAGCACAATGCAAAGCACATGGAGGGGAGAGAAGGGGCCAAATAATGCCCCCTTCTTGCCCAAGGCCACCATGCTGCTCTACAGCCTCCTGTCACACACAGATTTCTGCTGAGGGACCTTGGGGATGGTGGCACCATCTCAAAGTCACCAGCACCACTCTGAAGCTGGAGCCAGCTGCTCCTTCCGTACCTGTTTAAATACAGCTCCTTCAGGTCACAAAGGAAAAGCCACAGCAGAGCAAGGCCCATGTTCATCTCCCATAGGAGGGACCCACATATCCCACAGTGTGCACCAGGGCTGTTAAAAACCCAGGTCTGCTGGTGGCCAAGCACAGCCATGGCCATGCTGCTGCCTTGGGTTGTCTGGGGCTGGCAGAGAGGACAACCTTGGAAAGAGCCTGAGCTGTCTCCCAGCATGGTGGGCAGGGGAGCTCTGCAAGGCACTTTCTTCTCTGCCTTTGTGTCTTGTGCTCAGGGCAGCAGATGCAGAGCTTGAAAGGGGCAGACCTGAGGTTCAACCCCACCACATTCTGGGAGCAGAGCAACGGGATGCTCCAGAGATGAAGTGCAAGTCAAAACAGGAGCAGTGAAATAAGGAGTCACAACAGATGAGCTCCAGATAGAGCAGAGCACTCCATCAGCACGAAATCCCCCTGCAGGGCCCCACACCAGCCTCGAACTGAGCACAGCACAAACCTCCCAAATCCATCACTGGTCAATTCCTCAGAGAAGCTCCCACCTCGTGCTTGAGCCTGAACAGGGCAAGGTTTTCTACCTTTTTCTGGTTTCTTATCATAGCAAAAAGCTGTCCCTTTAATCTCCTTACCTTCACAACCCCTTCCCCCTTCAACAGTGGGTACACCAAGACCAGGGGTGCAAGGCAGACCCTGGGAAGGAGAGTCTGTTGTACCTACATTTGCAGGAATTCAGCTTTGGCAACCTGAAACCCAGATAAAAAACAGCTTTCAGCTAGCCCATGAAGTCAGAACCTCCTCAGGGTCCTGATGTGTGAAGAAAATCCACCACCATCGCTCAACCTATTATCCAGCAACTGTTTCCCATCACAGCCTGGGCTGTGACTCACCAGTTACTGCCTTTCCTGCGGGGAATTCACACACAGTTCCCAGGAGCCGCTCTGACCCGCTTTCACCTGCTGGAAGCCGCAGGGGCTGCCGCAGCAGCAGCTTGGTGAGAGCCTTCCCGGCTCGGTGAGAGCCTCCCCGGCTCGGTGAGAGCCTCCCCGGCTCGGTGAGAGCCTTCCTGGCTCGGTGAGAGCCTTCCCGGCTCTCCGAGCCCCAGCACGTCCTGCCCACATCCAGCTCCCAGCGAGCCAAAGGCTGCCGCCGCTCACTGGCACTCCTGCCCTCTGACAGAACTCCTGCGGGAGGGTTTGATGGCTGTGATACACTTAAAACAGCCTCTTCCAGAGCTCCCGAGTCCCCCCCGCTGTCTCCTTTTCCACTAATGACCATTTTGGATAGAGGCTTCTAAGTTCTGTGCGTGCAGAGGAAGGAGCCCTGAAGACATGGATGCCAGCAGAATTTCAAAATGTGCTTTCACTGAGCTGCAAAAGGAAAGGTGCTGGAGCTCGGGTCAGAAGCCAAACTAACAAAGAGGCAGTACCACCACAAGTGCTTGGGCAGCTTCTCTGCAACCCTCCTACCTTCCTTTCCAAGCTCCTGCTTTTTTCCAGCCCCAGAAGTACACTGCTAGCCAAAAGGCACCCACCGCAGCCACCTCTGTGTGGAAGCAGTAGGGAGCCTGTTCTGTCTCCACCTCACGCTGCTACCATGCCAGACACATCTAGCAGGTGGGAGAGCACAGGGGAAAAAAAGGAACTCACTGACATGTACAAGAGCCCAGCAGCCAGTGTGTTGGTTTGTGGTGGGATTGTCCACACCAGGGAAATAATTCAAGTATGCAAGACCAAATTAGGGTTTTATAATCATCTTTGTTAGTGACACACTATATGACCTTGGGTAAGTCCCTCCATCCATCTTTAAAGACTCTCAGAGGAGAGCCACAAGACTTTAATTAGCAGCCCTAAGTGCTCGAGATAGTTTGTCTCTTTTCCAAAATAACCAACTGCAGATGAATTGGAGCAATCTTATTTTCAAATTCTGCAAGCAACTGGGATCCAGGCTGCTCTCAGATCAGTCACTTCAACAACATAATCAAAGTTAAATGTGCCAGCTGTGCATGAAGGGTTTTAATATGCTGTACAGACTGGAAAACAGCTCAAAGAATCAATGTTATTTTTCCATGGCTGGGATGTCACTGTCGAGCAGCTGCATTATAATCATCTGCAATCAGCAAAATGCCTTTTTTTTAATCACTTTTTAGTCTTGGGGAACAGGGCTCATTTTTATTTCTGTCCTACTTAGGAAAGCACCCTTGATCCCTAGACACCCACTGCCAAGGGATCAGGCAGCCACTACAGCAGCGTGCCCTGACCAGACCTGTGGCTGCTCAAACCCCAAATAACCTGACAGCCTCCTCAGCTCTAACAGGAACTGTACACACTGCTACCACCACCTCAAGAAACACTAAGTGCATTTCCACAAACACAGAAAAATCAGCTCCAGTTGCCTATTGTCACTGATCCAAGGCGTGGGATGGTTCCAGATCAGTCCCCCCCTGTGGGAAACCTGAGCACAGCTCAGCATCCTTCTCTGCGAGCACCACCTCTGCACAAGCACATGGGTCACAGCTGCCAGGTGAAGCAAGGGGGAAAGTCTCCCAACTCCATTCTTCACAAAAGACTGAACCCCTCTTTGATATATTCTACATGTTAAATATTTACAAATACATTTTAACATTAAAATATACACCTGCTATGGAGTACGTGACAAAAAACAAGCTGACCACGCAGAAAGAGCTTTGCCCTAACTACCAAAATACTTTATAACCCTCTCCTCCTGTTCAACATCCTGCAGGGCTCTAAGTACTTTTCAAATGAGCACTCACCATGGGGATCATTCCCAAAAAGCTCTGTCCCTCCTACCAGCTGCTCAGCAGTGGTGAGCGGAGCACTGGGATACAACAAATTGCCAGAGGTGTCCAATATTTTAAGGGACATTATGCAAGACTGGTTGCTTTAGAGGAGTGACAGTGATTGAGATGACAGCAAGCATATACAAATGCCAAGGATCCAGCTACTTCCACTGCAGCTGGAGCTGGTCCAGGACTAGGAAACAGCCATCAAATTCCCACTGCAGATGTAAAGATAGAACTTCCCCAAGCTCTTACAAAAACATTAGATCTCCAGCAAAAATCTCAACTGAGGTTTCCATTCCACCACCCTTCCCAGGCTAAACTATTATTTTGGACTGCAATATAAATTGTTTGAGAGCTTCATTCCGAGCTCAAAATCTGAAGAAATATGCAGCTGCTTTGAGCACTTCCCAGCTCCTGGTAAAGGACAATTTTCCTTACATGGTACCAGCAGTCCCCATTCCTGGCAAAGCCATGTGGCTGAAGGCATGTGCATCTCAGTTCTTCCACTGCCTGTGGAAATATCCTCCAGCATCTACCACAAGACTGTACAAGTCTGTACAACCCTTTAACTCCTTCCTTGGTGCATCCATCCTCTGAGTAATCAACTGCTCAAGGCACTAGATCTGTGCTCCCAGCCCTGAGAAGCATCTTGTGCACTTTTAAAATGAAGGCTCTGATGTGGAGAGGTGAAGCTGAACCACCTCCCACAGCACACAAGCTACAACTGCCTTCCCACAGCCCCTGTCTGCACTCCCAGCTCCACAGACAACCACAGAGCTCTCCTGCCACAATGCTTTAGCCACTACCAAGAGACAACACCACATCACAGACTGAGAGTAAGAAAAACACCAATGCCAAAGCCAAGCCAACAATCTTTTGGTGATGAAACAAGAAGCCAGGTTGCAGCTCAACCTAATGAGTAATTTCAGGAAAGTTCAACATTTTTTGTTTAGTCCATCCTCCTTGAAATGATCTCAAGATTCAGATTTAGAATACAGTTTAGTAATTCCTGCAGGCCAGAAGATTTTTGCTAAATCCCAAGGCATTCTTCTTCTCCAGTTTCTTCCTTTTCCACTTAGAATAGACTTCAGTTTGTTTTTGCAGACCTGCAAGCAGCAGCTCCTTTTAATGCCAGTGACTAACATCCTTCCTCACATCTCTGCCAAACCTCCTGTCTGCCAGATCTGAGGTGACTTTGGCCTTGTTTTCTGCTTAACTAGGTTGCACATTCTCAAGACAAGCACTCTCAAGTCCATTTGCTAAAGGTGTGATGTTGCCATGTTGCTGGAATGAAACACTGTAATTGTGCTTTATAGGTTTTTTTAACTGTTTCTGTTGTGTAATACATTTCTTGTATTTTTCCATCAGAAGTTTCTTAGTAGATGCTAAAAAACAGACCAAAAGAAATCAAACTCAACAGCCTACGCTGCTGCCATTTCAGTTTAGAGGAAGAACCAGGAGAAAATTACCAGATGGAAAAAAAAACCCCAAAAAATAGGTTTGGGTTTGTTGTTTTTTTTTACAGTCTCCTGCAAAGGGAGACATACAATTGCTTGACCACAGCACAGTAACAGACTCTGCAAATGCTATTTTGGAAGATAAAAATCACTCTCTGATGCTGGTTAAACATGGGCAAGAATACACGTGCCAACAATAAACGCACTGCGCCCCCAAACTGGGAACCAGACGCCTGCCATAGTGACCAGCCTAGGGGCTGCATGGCTTAGGAGGAAAATACCTGGATGTCTACAAGGGAAAAAACAAAACTAACACACACTGAGGAGGCCTAGTTAAGAGAGGGTCAGAAAATGGATGTAGCAGAACTCACACAGGTATCCGGACTCCAAAGCACCTCACAACCCTTCCACCCAAGGCAGGGAAGTGCTAAATTTGTCAATTCAGCCTGTTAAACAGTGCTCCTTACAGGAAACACAGAGCTGTATTTCTTCCCTACTTCCCAACATTCAACTGTGCCACATTATTTCAACGTTACATAAACAAGGGTTCAAATATATAAGCTTGTGCAAAGCACAAGGGGTTTCCAATTCCCATCAGTGGACCGATCCTTACTGAAGGACGCTCCTGCTGTGAGAGGCTCACCTGTCACACAGGTCACAGCCCTGGTGACACAGCTCTTGTTGCTGGGCTGTGATCTGTACCAGGAAAGGCAAGGCCTGACACCAGCATGGACCTCCTGGCTGTCCCTGAAGTGCCAGCACAGCCTGGGACTGTGTTCAGCACTGGGGTCTGGCTCACAAGGAATTCTCTCCATTAAGAATCTTCTTAAATCAGTTGTGGACAATTTTCTGCTTCCTAAACAAAGTCATTTCCATGTGGAATTCAGGGCTGTGTGTGCACTTCAACTGGTGTTGCTCCATTTTTTCCATCTCTGCACTGCCACAACCCCTGAGAAAATCTTCCTTCCTTTCTTCTTATGAAGACTCATGTCCAGTTCACTATATGGTTTCTGCTCCTCTAATATTCTAACCCAAATTCAATCTATTCAGATAAAATAATGGTGAGGTAAGGGAAAATTCTCATTGTTTGCACTTGAATATTTTGTAGCTTCTGAGGTGCAAGATTCCAAATAGGTGAATGAAAGTTACCAGCTCCCTGCAGCTGATTTGGCAGCCAACTGCATCCAACCAAAAGAGCAGATTTACACACTAATAAGGTCACTAGTAAAAAATATGGTCCCTTCTTGGACACACAATGATCAAGCGAGTGTGTCTGGAATCAGTGATGAAAATTAAATAGCCATTAACTATATGGAAGAAAGCTGTCTCCTCTTATCACCTACTATTTCAAGAATAGCACATTACATGCAACTTGATGCATTTAACCAGGCCATTTTACAAGGAGGTATGCACAGTATATCTGACCCTCTGTAAATAAAATCCCTTGTGAGAGTCCAACATTTGGCATGGGAGGTCCATCACAGTGACAAACAGCTGCCACGTGAAATTTGATGGAGTAAATCCCCCTTAGTATCATTTCAAGGTATTTGTGGGGTTAAAAAAAAAATAAATTTAATTTTATTCATCTGCACAGATGAATAGAAGTTTCTTCTAAGAATCAGGGCACTTTTATAATAATGCCTTCCCCTATGTCACTTCATTCATATACACCATGACAGAGATTTGCTGTTGCTGTATTTCATTTCCTTCTTGAATTTAATTTCCTTCTTGGATTTCACTGGTGTCATTCCAATGGTCAAACTGCATCTTCCAAGGAAACCAAGGCCACTGCTTTGGAGCGGATGGAAAAGATGTCTCACAGGCTGGTTTGTACTAAAAATACCAGCAGGAACAGAGAAGTACAGGCTCCCCACGAGAATCTGTTTCCCTGCCTGGCCATTCCACTGGAATCCCTGGGATATTTCCCATATGAGGCCAAGAGCACAAATCAGCATGAGCACAACTTCAACCTGTCTTTTAAAGAAACCTGTTAGAGGATCAGAGGACGTTATGAGCGAACAACTGAAAGTACACACTCATCCCAAGAGTCACTTAATACTGGCACACTACTGGTACTGCTTTAGAGAGAAAAAATCATTACATGCAGGTGGCTTCAGTCTTCTTTGTATGTTCTGTCATATATGGAATTGCCTTTGGATAAAATGGTTAAGAGGAACAGAGAAGATACCAGCTCAGGTAACCAAGGGTTTGCTAAACTGGAACTTATGGCCCTGAACTGAGTAAAAATGTGCACCCCAGAGGCCAAGCTGAGTGACACCTGGGCAGGTGCTCCAGGGTACAAACACATTCTGCAGCTAACGCCACAAGCTGTGTTTGAGGATGTGAAAGACCAGGTTCAGCTGGTTTTACAAAAATATCCTCAGTCTGCTGGTAACAGACAACTGGAGGAACTCAGTGCTGCCCGCTACAGACTCCTCAGATTAGCACTTCTTAAAAATTAATAAAATGGTTTATTTTATATATACATATGTTCCAAAAAAATTTATACAGTTAAAATATCAAATTAGTGATCTGGTAACAATACTGTTCAAAATAATCTCTTTTGTATGAACATTAAAATACACGTTTTTAAAAGCGTTTCCTTTTAGTGCTTCCAAAGCACAGCGTGTGCCAAGGCCACCTGAAGAATCTCCGTCCTCCTCACAGGATGAAAGAGAACTGAAGTCGGGGACCTGGGAAGCCTCAGGTGCACTTTCATAATGTCTGCAGACAAAACAGAAGAGAGTCTGAGGTAGATTGTTTAGTGACCATCAGGTGGTAACAGTCACAGGGCTGTCTTTAGCTTTCATTAACACAATAGCAGTTTCTTTACTCTCAATCTACACTGAATCTCAAGTTTAAAGGCATGGCTAGCAGTTCTTGGGAACAAGACCCTTGTCTCTGTGGTGGTAACATGCAATTTTACCAGTGCAGGTGTTTCTGGGAGGGTTTTTTTGGGAACACACGGGCTCTCTCCACGATGCAGACAGTGTGTGCATTTGACAGTGCCCCATTTTAGTGCAACCTGCTGCCTATAGCACGTAAATGTCTAATGACAGCGTTCAAATGAGTAAATTCTCATCACCTGCAGGAGGGGCAGCAATTTTCTTCCGCCTGTTGAGCAAAGAGCACCCTCCACAGGAAAAAGCCACACCTTTCATAGCAAATCCTTAAGGTTATAGCCCAGCTTCTGCCGAATCAGGCTCTTAAAGTTAAAGCTCCACTGCTTCTTCTCAGACTGTGACAGTAAAATCACTTGACTGCCGAGATGGTGAGCGCAGCAGCTACGTCCTCTTCCACTCTTCTGTGGCACAGCAAACTCATTCCTGGTCCGCATTCGTCTGGCTGGTACATTATTATCTACTGTTGACATGATTAACTCTGTTGGGTGGGCTGGTGAAATCTAGTTCTTCTAGTATTCTCTCTAAGTGTTGTATTAAGACCCGTTTTTTAAACCTACAGAAGAGAGGGAGAGCAATATAAATTTCTTCTTCCAGAGATACAGTTAAACAACTCAAGAATATTCAGCCATGACAAATCCTATTACCAGAAGCTCTCTGTTTCCAGTAGCGAAGAGCTTATTTCTAGCATTAGAATGGCTAGAAAATTTAATTTAATACATCTGTCCCTCCCCAACCCACTCATATTTTGAGTTGGTTTTTAACAGCAACCTGTTAACTAATTCATAATTAAACTTCAAGTAAAGACCATTTGCTATATAAAAGTATAACAGTAGTTTGACCACTAAATTATAATTTAAATATGTCAAAACAGAAAATCAAAATACTAGCACTGATAAAGTTTATAATTTACTACTATGATCTAAATTCATACTTAATTTATGACTCCAAGTCATCTCTATCTATACAAACCTTGCTGCTTCCTTGATAGCAAATTCAATGAAATACTTCTGAATTTCCATAGGTCCTTGCACCTCCTCAAGAAGAGAAAATATTTTTTCATAATCTAAAAAAGAGATAAAAATTCAACCATGTATTAAAAATGAATGTTGCAGATGCAATTTCAAAAATCTTTTGGCTCAAGAGCCAAAAAGGAAAAACAAAGCCCAGTTTCATGTATCTCTGTATAATAAAACAGATGAGGCAAGAAAAACACCTGCATTAGCTTTGAGAGCAGGACACAGGTGACAGAATAATTTGAAGTAATACTGATGGTCTGGGAATTCAAATGTGGCACCAAAGATTAAGGCTCTTTTTAAAGAGCAGCAGGTAGGAACATTTATTCTCAGAAAATCCTGGCTGGGCAGAGAAGCCTCCTGTTTCCATGATCACAGTTAACATGCACAGGGCCACCAAACCCTGATCTGGCCTGGAGCCATCATTTCTGAATGCAGAGGTTTGCCATTAGATCTCCAGAAAGAATAATAAAATATTATTTATTTATTTATTATTATTAGAAAGAATAAAAAATTATCAACCCTTAGTGTGAGCACAACACAACTGTCCCATTGGTACAAGGTAAATATGTCCACTGCCAAAGAATTAACTAGCCATATGAAATTGGAAAAAAAATTTAAACCAGCACTGTTTCACTATTTCCCATAATTGACCCCAGTATGAATACATTTATGGTGCTGTGACCAAGAGTCAGCTCAGAATGATGCAGCAGGCAGAGGGAGCATAAATGGTCAGACCTCTGAACAGATGCACATATTTAAGTCATAACAATTTAGCTTCTTTCTTTGATGACTTTCTTTTTCTGCTTGAATTTTACAGCAAAACAGGTGACTAACACTGAACACAGTTTTACTGTACATCACCATTTACTAGGCATGAATTTGGTATAAAATTGGATGAGCCCCCTTTGCAGAATGTCACTTTTAGTCTTCAGTTCTTAAGAGTTTGCAACTCTTAGTGTTTCACCACTGATTAGTCTGACGAAATTTTTTTAAAAAATCACTCTGCTAGAAACTGTTACTATTCCCTTTCATGCATATTCCAAGATGCACCCTTACAGAGATGTGCCTTTGCCCTGCAAAGGGAGTTTTGATGGACACAGAACAACAAGTACAGTGTGTACACAGTAGCAGTGCAGCCCAAGGCAGAGTATTCAGTCTCATTAGATCACGGGTAACACAACCAAAACCTCTGAAAGATGCTGCTTTCACAGAGCACCTTACACCAGCTAACCTGTCTTCGAGGGCAAACAGGCTGACTTGGCACACAGCCTCCCAAGCACAAGTCTAAACTTAACTCACCTGCCCAGCACTTCCTCCTTTTTTTGCCCCCTCATTTAGAGCAACCAGAAATTATTCAAAATCTGAAGTTGGGTGTATATTGAAAATAGCTCCTTCCTTCCAGAAGTCTTCTCTCTCCCACCACATATAATATGTACTACTGAGATAAACAAACCCAAATAACTTACTTCTTCCAGGTTTGCGAACCTCTTTCATCACTTTAATTTTGATGTCAGCATTGCTTCCCTCCAACATGGTAGGTGTTATTTTAAAGGAATTTGGCACAGATTCAGAAGTAGATTCCATGGCCCGCTTTTGGTCATCTCCACTCACACTGTAATTCAGAGACCCTCGAACAAGTGCGTTGGTACCAGGTTTATGATCCAACCCATCTTCACTTAAACAATTGAATTCAACAGGTAAGGAGTCTAAGTCGTTGGGTAACATCTCATCCTCTCCCACAGCAGATGGAACCACAGGAGCCATTTGCACAGGTAAGCCATCAATTTGCTTCTCTGCTGACTGACAATTTTCTGCTTTCTTCTCTCCATTGCCATCTTGGATAATACTGTTATTGGCATCTACAAGTGAGAAACATGTATCTTACTGGTGTATAAGTGCAGCATCAAAAGAACCAAAGTGAAGTAGTTCTGTATCCTTTCTGTTTGAAGTGCTGTGTAGCAATCTGACAGCGCTGGACAACACTCCAATACTTTTATTCAACTGTGGATGTGACCAAGGGAATACCTCCCCTTTGGATTTACATCTCCTATCACTGTTGTGAAGTCACCATGTTCTCTATTCCTAATGCAATGTCATGACTCCTACTTAAACTCATGTCTTCCTTCTCCTCCCCAAACCCAGCTAATGAAGTTTTCTTCTGACTCCATTTGCTGCAATAGGTGTGTATGGAAATTCCTATTTGCGGGAAATGAAACAACTATATTTTAACTTTCTTTCTTTGCCACAGAATACACAAAGAAAAAGTAAAAGCTGATCTGAGAAACTTGCTATCTCCAAACAGTTGGGGTTTTTTTTTATTCCAGATTTCATTAGCTGTAGCAGCAGCCTGTTTATCTAGGCCAACAAAAGAAACCCGCTCCTACGTAACAGCAAGCACAGACGCGCTTGGCAGAACCTTTTCCCTTCCTCCCCAGATCCCCCCAGGACCTGAGCTGCTGTAGCACATCTCAGTATACCTTTGTTTGCTGGGACACCCTTGAGGCCCAGGTAGGAGGGGGAGCCAGGAGCAGCGGGTGGCCCCTTGCCGCCCACATGGTTGGTGACGACGGGTGGTGACTGCGGCCGCCGCAGCAGGGGGGACATGCTGCGCCGCCTCTTCAGCGACGCCGGCGTGTTGGGCTCCCCGGGACGCTTGATCTTGTTCTGGGGCCCAGCCACAAACTCGTCAGCTTCATCTATCATCATACCCTGAAAAGGAAGTAATAATTTAAGTAGCAGTACAAAACGGCAACTGTTTCACCAATCCACTGATGAGTTGAGTCCCTCTGTGTTCAGACTCAAGTGGCTTTCAGAACACTTGACAGCTCTCAGAACAGAGACATCCAACGTAACCAGAGAGCCCAGTGCCACTCTGTAAATCAGCACAAATCAATACACATTCCTCTTGGTCCACATGGGAGACATCCCTCCTTTCCACAGGCTGCACAGGTTAGCAATATATTGTAGTTGTGGGGCAGAAATTCAACTCACAAATTATTTCAAGTTGAGTTAAACATAAAGGCACAGCAGGCACCAAGGCTCCTCCTACCTTCTTGTCCTGTTTAAATGGATTGCCAAATGTATGGAGTCTTTTTGGTTGATCTGGGTCAATTTCCCGAAGAGGTGAAGGCATCATTTTCAGGTATTCCTGGTAATTTCCCATCTGAGCAACAGGAACACTATGAAGGCAGTCTGCAACAGAAAAGGGATCTTGATTTCGTCCTAAAATTAAGGTAATAAAAACTTCACACCTCAATTTCAAGTGTTAGCATTTAAGAACTAGAACTAATTATTTCTTTTCACTACAGAGGAGGAGCTCAAGACTACAACTGTGGTAATAAGCCTGGCAAGAGCTGAGCTTGATTGGCAGAAGAATAAAAAGTAAGCAAGTTTAATTTCTATGCTGACAATTTCATCTTTAGACCACCAGCATCTCACAAAAAATAAAGAGAGCTCCTCTCTGCCTTAAGCACCCATCACTTTGTAACACGTCTACTGAACCCTAGTGAATGTGAAAGCTCTCCCATAAAACTTATTTTTAAATTTCAAAGCACGACATCTTGCATGACAGAAGGCAAAGATTTCCCTCCTTCCCTTTCAGAGTCAAGAAAAGGACATTGTCTGACTCAGCAAGAGATGCAATGACCACTCTGCTCCCACAACAGAGACAGAAACCAGTATCTTAAGCAAATAACAAAAATGGCTGTATTCTCTTCAAACTATTAATGAACTGACTCCTTACCTTCATCCTGCCCCAAGATAAGCCTGTGTGTTTTCAGAAGATTGGTTCTCATTCTAGTTAGCTGGTCTAGAAGACTGCGACGAGGAATATCATATGCATTTCTGAATGCCTGTGGCTTCAAATCCTAGTTTTGTAACAAAATAAGTAACTTCCAGTTAATCCATCAGTTCTCATGCATGGAGAAATTCCACTATGAACTGTAATAACATTAATTTTTAAAAAATATTCATAAGTAACTTTAGAGCTTCATAACTGGCTACAAGCAGCTCAGTGGCTGTCTCTTCAACACCACCTTATGCAGCATTAGTGCTTTCAGCTCCATTAAGAGTAAGCACATTAATTCGTGGATGAACAATAATAGCTGTATTTTGCAGAGATTGGCACTTAAAACACAGTCATTTTCATTTACTATTGTGGGGTTTTCAAACAGTGTCCCAAAATCAAGTGCAAAAAAATTGCATTTACTCTTCTCCCTCTTTATGTCTATGCTGTACTCATCACAGCTCAGTGAAGGTACTTCCTTCTACACTAAGTCCATAAAAATTGCATTTCAAACAGATGAGGATTAACTGCACAGTCATGCAAGATCATAGTGCTGTTTACCTTGTTTAAAAGTCCTATGTGGAATCCAGCAAATTCTTTAACATTCATTTCTGACAGTCTCAGAGGAGATTCCCCAGTGATCCCTTGCAGCAGTTGTTTAAAATCCCTACTGTGTACCAAGGAGAGGCCACTGGAGTGATTTTTCACTTTTATTCCAATTTCTTGTGGAACTTTCTTACCCACTGAACCTATTATCCGTTCCGATTCTATTTTTGTCTAAAATGGAATCACACCGTGAGTTAAAGAATCAGCAGGCATTGCACATTTCCAGTACAAAAAACACACAGTACATTAGCAGACTAAAACTACAAATTTAGTTCCCTACTACCTACCCAGGGATATATTTGATTTCATAGATTAGATCTCAAGCATAAAGAAATCCTAATGTGCTAGCATATGGAAAAATATTTAGCCAGTGTATCTAAATTTATATGCCAGTAGGAGGTCTGTGAATATCCCTGATTTTGCTGTAAGTCTGTGACTCTCATGTCCCTGAAGAACCAACTTTAAAGGGAAAGAAAAAAAACAAAATGGAAGGTAGGATGCCTTAGGTTACAATACAGTTGCATCTAAAACAACAGTATTATTCAGATATAGTAATATAATTTCAGTTTATTTTTGAAGCAACCTATGAACTGCCCTGTATGTTTGTAACAATATCAGGGAGAAAAGTTGCAAAAGAAATTTGTTTTATGAGAACATTTCTAAAAACGTATCACTTCTCCAATTAGCACAGATTTCTTATTACAGCTACAGAGAATTTTACTGTATTAAGCTCTGACTGTATTTGGAGTTAAGGTTTTTTTAACCCACTAGCAATACCTCCAAAGAAAAAAAAAATTTAAAAACCCCACCCAACCAACCAAAACCCAAAACCCACTGTGATTGCAAGCCACTTCCCCCAGATCTCCTCCTCTGCAGAGTTTGCTTCATTATCTGTGGGAAACTGAATTTAAGGACAGCAGGAGCACAGCAGAATTCTGGAATTGCCTGTGCCTATAGAGGAGCTTATAATGCATTCCACACATTCAAACTGTTCCACGTGCTGAGAACGCCTGTGAGAGCCACAGCAGCCATCTCGAGTCATTCCAACACCACAGTGCAGATAAATCATATGAATTTACATATCATTAGATTACCAAAATACCACAGGAAGTTTTATGTCTAGTAGATGCTCAGTCATTCAGAGGCTTTGGGATCTATTTTGTGCATTCTTTAAGGCGGAGGATTTTTTCTTTGTAACTTTAAAGGCTGCACTGCTTCCCCACTGCCCTCTAGATATTGAACTGTTTTAAGAGCCCCTCATGCTAAGGAGGAAGAACTTCCAGGCCCTTACACCTGGAATGGCAGTCTTGGCAAAGAGAAAAGATATGTAGGACTATTTCCCACCAGGTCACAATTAACACACAGAAAGACTGACCTGAAGGAAACAGGAAGCTCAGACATAAAGCTTGAACTGGGATTTTACTCCCCACAGACAAGAACACTTTTTTTTTTTTTTGAAAATAGATATTGCCAAGAGACACATGGAAATAAACATGAGACTGAAAGCAAGCCTCTGACTTCAGCTGTGAAGAACAATGGCAAGAGCAGCCATAAACCCAATTAATGATTATCTTTGGAGTTTGAAATCTAGCAGATATTTGAAGTAGAGCTGAAGAGGTTTCATTTACATTCCTCTCCACCACTTACAGAAGGCACAATCACTGGCTACAGAACCATACTAGATTCATCCACATTTGCAGTGGCAATGCTCACCAATCTTCAATTATAATATATGCTGCACACCCATATGAACTCCCACAGGGATTAACTGCTTTATAATGAGATTACCACAAACTAAATAATCAACGCACTTCTAATTGCAAAGGTTTCATCAATACTACCTGTTGGCTGAGTTTTTTAAGGTAAGAGATAACACTGTAACTAAGTCCACAATCTAAATTATCTGATATCAGATTTGGAGCTCCCATCATCCTTAGGGCTTTCTTTAATGGCTATAAGGAAAACAAAATACACAATAGTAAGAGAATAAGTATTTAAAAAAGAAATTTATAAGCTCAATTATAGGAAGCTAAGGCACATAGATTAGTGCTCTAGCTTTTCCACTTTTGGCCACTAAAATTCAAGTCTATTCAGATAACATGTGACATGAGTTTGGTGTCTAACTAGCTCACAATGGACATTATGCCACATCACCAAGACACCACACAGCGTGGTGCCACTGGCAATTTCCACTCAAAGGCTCAGGTCCAGAATAGCCGGGATGATGCAAGTCCATATTGAGGTGCATTGTCCAAGCTACACATAAAAGGTGACACAGTGCCTCCCTCCACCCTTCATTTGGCCCAGTCAATATCAGCTTCCCAAGTTCTAGCACTTCACCCACATTAACAAACAACCTCATAATCTGCATTTTCCTTATCCAGTTACAAAAATAATGCCAAATTTGGCTTCTCTGAATGTTCTGAAGTACTTCTGATCAAAATTCATTTAGTGTTTAATGATCAGAAAACACATTTATTAAACACTTAATATCTGAACTTAATATCTGAACACTTAATATCCTCAGTACTTCTACAGTTTTTTTTCGTTTTTAAAAATGTTTGCTCTAGTCTACATACCTCTGAAAGGCAGAATGTTAAATACCTAAAATGCCATCATAATTATGTAAAAAATGTACTAGGAAGAGGTCACATCAGCCATTATATCCCAGAACATGAGATGAGAAGAGTAACATACCAGTAAGTAGTAAGGAGGCATTGTTTTTAAGTAGTTGTCAAAAGCCTGTCGCCACTTCAGATTTGGCTTAAGTTTGTGAACCTTAAACAAGTCATCTGCAACAAGGAAAACAACAAAAGAACGTGTCATTTATACAGTCCCAGACCTTCAACTTTGTCCAGAATCGTATGTGCCGGATTTCCCCCCGTTTTCTCCCCCCACCCATCTCCCAATGGGGCTTCCCCCCAAAAACTGCTCTTAACCTGAGGTGTGAAGGATTGGGAATCCCCAGTCCTAGCTGCAGTAGGCAATCCACAGCAAGTCCCCATTACAAGCAAACTTACAAGGTACACCAGACTTAAACACTGCACACAACTACCAGCAGCATGGAAGGTGCAACAGATCCACCTGTTAAGAGTTTCACCTCCCTTGCCTCTCTCTTGCACATCAGGGAGTCCCTGTATCTGATTGAATCAAACAACATTAATTTGGTTCAATTTCCATTTTCAAACCAGCTTTCTTCTGTTCAACCTGTATGATGAATTCTGGTCTCCAGTAAAAATATTCTTTGGCATTAAAGGGAAAGAATAAAAAAAGTCCCATCAGGAGGGAATCCTTCTGGCCAGCTTTGCTGGACTTGCTGCCAACAGCAGCAGCTGCACCCGAGAGAGAAGGGGTTACCTCCAGCCACAACACCTGCCTCATGCCAGGGCAGCAAAGTCTCCCACAGATATAGACAAGAGACAGAAATCAGCTACAAAAACTGCTGTCCTTTAAGAGAGGGGCAACCAGAGACTTCTTTCCTTTGGGTACTGCTCTAGAAGCACTTTGCTCACTCCAGGTGTGCACCTGGCCGTTTCGGAATGGCCGAGGTTAAGTGTGGTCTATTTGCTGCGCACACTATGAACTGTGACTGTGGTCTCTACGCCAAACACAGCAGCCTGCAATTAACCATTTGCAATTATGAATTACACACTGAAATAAAAGTTCTTCTTAGTAGGATTGTAGCTTGCTGGCAAAGTGAGGCTAATGGAAGGATATGCAGGTCTGGAGAAAGGGATGTCCAAAAATTAGCTGGGGCAGGAGACAGAGATGCACAGAAGAGGGTGTGCAAAAGACAGATGCAGCAAGGAAATAGTCTTCTCCACACTGAGTTTTCAGGAAGATATATTTGGAGAAGAAAATTTGACTTTCATAGTACTCTGCACAAATTGAACAGATGTTTTGATACTACTTCCCAAGTTCTCATAGACAAACCACACACAATTACAGGTATTTTCCAATCTAAATGAAGTCTGCATTACACAAAACCCATACTACAGATGCTACTTCTTCTCTTCCCTGGCCTGAAGAAAGTGGGCTGGAGCTGGAGAGGGCAAACCAGAATTCAATTTAAAATCTCAATATACTTCAAGCTTAGCACTATTATCCAAAAGAACCTGGGATGGTAATAATGACATATGGCAAATGTAAAATAACATCCATTCTTATCTCATACACCTATTACCTTTTTGCAGCAAAATGTAAGTTAAACTACACCCCTCTCAGAATTCAACATAAAAAAAGGCAACTTAAAAAAAAGGAAGATGTTGAGTATTATAATATGTCCTAATATTTTACAATCTATGAGTTGGCTGAGTACAGCTTGAACCTTAAACCCCTTTATCAGTACTTGGTCAGTATCTCACTTGCTGCACTGTGAGGTTGTACCAGTAAGAGCACACAGGCACTGTGACATGGCACAGCCACTCCTCAGCTCAGCCAGCTGGGGTCCCAATCCACAGCACAGATCTACTCCAAGACATCAAATACAAAAGCACCTCCCTGATCTCTGCTATCCTAGGAAAACATTCTCAAACCTATGCAGAGCTTCAGCTTTTTATAATCAGTTTCCCCACAGCACAAACTCACTGCAGGAACTGCTACCCTCCCAAAAGGGTGGTAAACACAACTACAAGTTTCAAAGAGAACTTCACCATGAGCATCTTACCTGTCTCTACCTCAAGAGTTTGAGACACACACTGTCAGGAGATTGCAACACAGGCACTGGAAAGGCACTTTCAGCCCTGGGCTGCACATGATGGTTTATACAAATAAGCAAACTAACAATAATCCAGTTAACTATGTCTTTCACAGATTAAACCCCAAACTTTTGCAGATAAAAATCAAAAAGTATTGAAAAAAATCCTTACATAATTTAGTTTTACTTCTACCTAATTATTTTCAGATACTAATTTCTATATAGTCTACTTAATGCAGAATTCTTTTTACTTCTGAACTCAGAGGGAGTAAAAAGCACTATACAATTTGGAACACAGTATTAAAAACCATTAGGAACAGGCTGCAAGCTGCAACAACTCCAGGGATCAGGTAAAACCACACAGACCAGTTAACTGAAAACTGTATTGCAAAGTCTATACACTTCAGCTTAATGTACAAACCAACCACATTGTGACAAACAGGGCAACAATACACACTTTTAACACTCAGTACTACAGAAGGGGACTGGAGGAACCTTTTAAGATCAGTGAACAGTTAAAAAAAAAGAGAGCATGTGAGAGGAGAGCAGGTATCTTAAGTAGTTCAGCTGGAGCCTGAATTACAACAGTTCATGCACCATGTAACCCGAAGTAAAATTTAGAACTTTCTTTTCTTTTAAAATCACTATTCACATTAAATTCCACCTGAGCAAGTACACCACCACTCCCTGTTTACTCCTGTAATTCCCCTACTTACATACTCCTCAACTCTAGGTAGTAGATTCATGATTTTACATTCACAGAAAACAGTATCCTTTCCTGCAAACCATCTAGCCAAAACCAAGGCACTGCAATGGAAAACAGCACCCCTCATTACCTAAGGTAGGTATTGTGTCACTGTTTCCTTATTGATACAAAACGTATCAAAATGTATTTGGCTGTCCCTCCCAGAGCCATAGCATGCTGTGCTCACACTGGTGAGAACATAGCCTTTAGTTTCCAAAATATAAAATCATTACTTGCAGGTTCTCACAGCCTGTAAAAGCATCAAAGGAAACTGTTCATGCTGCAGTCCTTCAGAGGCAGACATCTTCTAAAGGCTCATCCTGTTACATATTTACACGCACAGAAAAAGGGTATTTAACCACCTTCCCAAGGCGTTTCCTGCATGGCTGCTTCACTGCTGCTTATGCTGACGCTCCCAATGAACTCTTCTGCCCAGCAGTGCTTGCCCTCCCACCCATGCAGCTAAAAGGAGACAAGGAAACATCATTGGCGAGGCAGAAGTATTTAGAAATATACCTCATCTTTACTTAGCTCTCCCTGAAACCTCTCCTTCAACTTCTGCTTGATGAACATGGCTGTACAAATGTTTTTAAACAGAACAGTACCTGAAGTACAACAGCTTTGCAACAATCCTTCAAGAGGAAATTTCTCTCATCTGTGGGCCAAGCATTCAGCACTGAAGCATGTCAGCATCTGCCTGCAACAAGCTCTGCCTTCAGGAGCCTCCCACTGAACAGAAAGAACTGCACCCCACCTCCTCACTTCTGGGTGCAAACCACCACCAAGCTAGTCAGGCCTTCTCTCTAGCTTTCTAAAGCAAACTGCAGCTGCTCATCCCACATTATCCACCACTGCTGAACATGGACCAGAGACCAGTGTTTTTGTCAGACAACCAAACACCATGCATGAGGCCATTAATACATGGACTGTGCAACTTTCACTGTTTTATCAAGTGAATCTTATTAATTGCCTCCTTTCACTTACAAAGCTTCTGAATGCAGGTCTGTAAGTCAAAAACCAGAAGCTATAGCATTCCCAAATCCACTCTTGCAGAAACCAAGACATGAAATCACCAAAGCTATAGGATGTGATACAATTTATCTCCTTCAGCCACAGACCATTACAACTTGTTTCAGTTTGCTCGTATATCACCTGCAATCTGCCTCACAACTATCTTACCTGTTTTTTAGAGCTTTCTTACACTATTTTTCAAAAATATAATTAAAACTTCACCTGCAGAGGAATGCAGGAGGAAAACATAAATGCAAGCAAAAAACCCTTAAGCATCTTATTATCTGTTTGTAAGGTTGAACACATTTGATAATACAGTACAAATACACAATTGTAATGTGGTTTTGTCTTTGCAAGAGTCACCAGAAGGAACAGAGGTAGATTATCCATGGTACTGTCCCAACCAGTCCTCCAACACAATATTTTACCAGTAGGGCAGGAGCCACCACAGTGATGCACCAATATGGGAGGTAGTGGCTGAATGGAGCAGACTTCTCCTGGTCTTGGGAATTCTCACATCTCTGTGTGAGAGTAATGAAAAATTTGGTTTATACACTCAAATCAGTCCTCTGCTGAACCACCAATATCCACTAGTGTGTATGGAGGTAGACACAGGAGTGTTCCTACCTACAGAGCCAAATACAGAGTCAGTATTGCTAAAAACATCTACAAATAATTTACCAGGTATCCTGCTTATCATCTCACTCATTTTCTGTACTGCTAAGTAGAAAAGGGCCCAGATCTACTTTTGTGTTGAAGGTGTATTCCACAGAACTTAATTCTACCATGCCTTAGAGACCAAGGATAAACAAGGTCCTGGAAGGAAATCTGAAGGTAACATTGCATGTGTTTGTCTGAACAACATGGAATGCATGGGATTTGTGCCCTCAAGAAAACAACTGCTTTACAACTTAGGCAATGTGGAAGTTCTGCATTTTCCTTTGAAGAGCCTTCAGAAATACAAGAAATGGATTACCAGGTGAGTAAGCTGCAGAACAGCACTACACACTCTGAAAAGTGCCTTTCGTCAAAGAGAAGGAAGAGCTTTACACCCCTGTAAAAAAAAGGCAGGGGGAAGACAAGAGCTACCAGGGAAGACACAGCAGAACTGCAAAGACACAGCAGAACTGCAAATGTCAACATCAAAATGAACAGGGAAGTTAATTCAGGATCAGTGATGGCTATTCAGATAGGGGATCTGCTGCAGTATTGCAGGAATCACAAAGTCGCCAAAAATCTCATCCTCCTTGCAAACTTTGAGACAATTGTCAGGCTACATAGATAACTATAAAAGACACATTATCAGCAAGCACAAGTTTATTCCTTTTTGATTATGACCAGGATTATGAAAAAGCATTCCTGAATTGTGTTTTGGTATTTTTTTCCTGTAATGGAATAGAAAAATCCTGTGTAAGACAGTATGACTCAATTGTCCTGGTCACTGTTCTTCTGTATCACTAAACACACCCACAAGACGAGAAAAAAAAGCCTTACAGCATCTGCAACTGAAAGGGTTAGTGGCACCCTGGAAACTCCTCTCTGCCATTACCTTTATGCCAGATCCCTACCAACCACAATTACTGTGGAAGTTACATAGCACCTTTTCGTATCATCTTTCCTTAGAAAATAATTTCATTGTGGGAGTAAAAAAACAAAAACAAAACCTGGTCCTTTGGGCAGGAAAGAAATGCAGACTGTTTCACTGCTCAATTCCTTCTTACTGCTCTAAACTGCATTAGGGAATTCCCTCTTCCCAACACCCGTGACAAACACTGCATCTCATCTTCCAGTAAAAAATAAGCTGCTACAAGAGCAACTGCAAAACCTGGATACACCACACCCTAAATGAGGGAAAAGAATGGAGGTTGAAGCTTACTCCAGGTTAAGGAAGAGGCTACGTGTCTAGGAGGTGAACAGCATCAAACATGCACTGGAAGCAGGTAGCTCTCCTCCTCTGCTGGAGAGAAAAAAAGGGAGAGGGGGTATGAAAATCCTCTCCTCCCAAAGTACGTTAAAAGAGTTTGTAACATTCTCTACTCTCTGATCTCCATTATTTTATAATGTCTCAAACTAAGGCAGAACACCAACCATTATTGTTTTGCTTTTTTTTTACTCTGAAGCAGCTGCACTGGCAGTCCAATGCAGATGTGTTACCTACCTAACAATGGAAGTAAAACAGGGTAGTTGTAAGGCATCACAAAGAGGTTTACACAGGTTAAAGTAGTGCTTGCTTTTAAATACCCAAATGGGTGGCCAAGTTCGCTGTATTTTCCACTGCTACTCACAAATACCTGGCAAAGAATAAGAGAGATCACTGTATTAGAATGAAGAACGTGAAGAATATCAAGCATGGGGCATTTAAAAATTCAAATCAATCTGAATCCAACTGCATTAAGACAGTAAATTACCAAGCACAGACAAATCTGAACACATCAGGGTTAGTATGGACTTACAATCCCCAGTCACAAAACTGAGACATGCAAAATTTAGTGTACACCTAGTAAGTGTGGAAATGCTCTTCACAAGCGTAATCTTTACTGCTTTACTGAAACTACTGTGAATTGATGCCCTGAAGAGTTTTTGAAATTATCTAAAATAGGTTAGGGGACATCTGTTGAAGGAATATTAAATAAACAAGCTATTTGAAATCAGTCTTCTGACTCAAAAATAGTACAACTAATGTTTACAACACTGATAAAAAGAAATGCAAAATGTTTTTAAGCACAGAAATTAAACAAAACAAACAACCACTCAAGAAATATCTTGATTATGCCCAGTGCCAACATTATTAAAATTGACTTTACTTTTTTAAGTGCACATATATGAGGGTCTTAACCCTGAAAAGCAATACACGTAAACAATATTTCAACAGGATAAAAATGGTAGATGTTCTTGCCTGAGGCAAGCAAAATAACCCACATTTAAGTCAAAAATAGTTTTCCTAGAAAAAATAAACCTTGCAGCAAATAGCAAGTGGTTTTCCTCTGTTTTTTCAGGGCATAAGGAACCGGGTTTGTTACATGGTTTCTATGACAATGAGCCTATTTCTCTGATTTTTAAGGGTCTGATGTGTAGCTGGAAGAAGAAAAGCAGTTTTTGAAAAACAGCAGAGTAATTTTAGCAACTCAGGCAAATAATGTTTAAATAAATGTTTAAAGGCCATTTTTGAAATTAGTTTGGGTTTTTTTAATTAATTTTTATTCTGAATATGCATGTCATATTTTCAACTAAGTTGTAATACTTACTAGGGATACAAAAACAGAAACACCTCCAAATTCACCTTTCCAGCTAAAGCATCTTACTAAGCATACTCCTTGTGTATACATTAGGCTAATATTTAAAAGATCACCACCAAGAAGGGAGCCTGATTTTACAGAGGATACAGAAACTTAAAAAAAAAAATTACGAAAGGAGCACGCAACCAAGGATTTCAGCAACAGAACTTTGACCTCTTCAAGGCCAATGTAGTCAACAGGATCAACAGCTTCCATTCAATTCCCATTAGCAGCTTCAACCATCTAGTGAAAATGATTTGCAGCTGTTCATTAGGTAACATGATGGAAACTAGTGCTGGATTTTCCCTGTAAGCAAATTGGAAGCCTGTAGAGAATTTCAATTTAGCCAAAAATGGAACCTGGGGGGCATATTTCTTAGCAAAATGAGATGGACCTAGAAAGAGAATTAAATGAGATTACAAAGCCTGTGGAGGGAACACTCAATTCTAACTCCTGATAATTCTCTTAGAAAGGAGGTAAGTGAAACCTTGACATGTTTCTTCTCATCTGCTGCAGAGTTTGAACCAGACCCCAATTCTCCAGGCTTGAAAAGACTCAAGTACCTCAGATTACCCATTACATTTCTGAAATTAAATAAAGGGCAAGTACCTGCCAGCAGGTATGGGGAGACTTTCGTTCCAAGATGTACTGGGTGAGGGGTGAAGGCTCAAGCTCATACTTGTCAAAAGGAAGCTTGTCTATGACCATGGGCTCACAATCCACACAGGAGAACCTCACCACGGGGTGGGCTGTGCGTGGAGGCTGAAAGGGGGGGAAAAAGGTATCAGTTTTCACATATTTATGGAAAACAAAACAATTCTCTTAAAAGCATCCGTAAGCAGGTATTTCAGCATCCTATAAATCTTGTAACACCGAGTTTCCACAATATTCCTTTGAAGAGAATAAAATACAAGCTCCCATAACAGAATATAGATTAACTATTTTTCTAACTGAAAAAAAAAATGTTCAGATATATTCTTCCCACTAAGAGAAAAACATGGTTAATATCCCACTACTTATATTTAAAAGTCTTTATGTCAATCAAGCTACAACAACACAGACAGGTTTAAAGGAAACTACAACTCTTCTTCCCACCTTGAAGTTCACAGAAAAACAGATGTGAGATGGCACTCAATTCACAAAGAATCTCCCAAAGAATTCTCTACAAATCTTTTTTTTCCCCCTCTTTAATCAGGAGGTGGGAGCAAGGGGAATGGACAGACAGTGCCTTGTGCACTTGCAAAGTGCAGGAACAGAACATGCCTAACCAAAGAGAGATGTTTAGAAAGGCTAGTAAGGCATGCTAAATGTATGACCATTACAGTAAGAAAAGGGGAAATTAATACTGTTTTCTCCTCATTTTCTGCAGGGAGTAGCTCTTCCATTTCAGTTTTAATTCTTCCTTCTAGTGAAAGAAGAGTCCACACATGAAGTAATATTAAGGAAAAAAACCCATGGTTGATCTTCTTTCAAAAACAAATACTCACTTTTCCATGTAAATTAATTTTATAAAGCTTTAATTAAAATTTAATAGGCTCACTATGATTTGTGGTACATGAAATAACTAACAGTTCCACTTTATAACCTTTAAAAACCATTCAGCAAATTAACTAACCATATACTTGGAAGTGAACTTTCTTGATACAAGAAATGTCACAGGTTACGTTATCCACATTACATTATACCACTCTGTTAAAAACAGTTTTAACCTTTTAAAGCGAAGTCACATCATATTATAAATAGAGAAAGTAAAAACTACCAGGTAAATCCATTATCTATTTTCAGTCTGTTTAACTATTAGTGTAGAATCCTTTTTTCAGTTCTTTTTTTACTTACCAGTGTTGGTGAATTCTGATCAGGCCAAAAAGATTCTGGGATTGGCCAATGCCCCACAGGAACACCCGTTTTAGGGTTAGGCCGTACATAAATGAGTTTATGACAACTATGCCACGGCTGAGAAGCAAATGAATTGATGGGCCTGGATGAATCAACAAGTCCATCTAAAATTTAAACAAAGCAAAATAACAAACAAAAAGAAAATGAGAAGCTACATGCATGCATTCATCTGCTAGCAAAATTTCTGTATTAGCAGCCAGTAGGGCATTTCATTACTCTTGTTCCAAAGTCATATAGATCTTTACGTCAGAGGCTGAAATAACCTATGCATCCAGATGTATCACAGAATCATCTGAGAAACAATTACAATATTTGCCCTGATCTCCCTTCTGTTCCTGTGGCACAGCCATTTCACAGTGAGTGCAGCAAGGCATACTCACGTATTATGGAAAATGTATTTGCTTAAGCTCAGTGTCTGACACAGCTCCCACAAGCAGCACCAAGCTACTGCTGCTGCTCTGCTGCACCTGGAAAGGCTGAGAATTGGCATTTTCATTTCTACACAGGCTGCAATGCTCACTGACTGATGCTGCCACTAATGGAAACCATAAGAGGAGCAAAGTTTCTTGGAGAAGTTGGATCCATCTTGCAGGACACGCAGCTTTTGCCACATTTTTAATTACAACAATTCAGAGACCACTTAAACCCCACAGCCTGCTGCAAAGACCAGCATTCCCTGCCAGTCTACTGCAGTGCACCAGCACAGACACCCCAGCGTGCTGAGGACAAAGAACTTTGGAGCACTACAGATGTAACCAGTAGTTTTCAAAGATTGCTCTTCAAAGCAAACAGCACAGCAGAGATCACCCACTTAAGCAATCTTCCTTATTCAAAAATGATTTTACATTACTACTTTTCCTTGCTTTAGAGAACTGGTCAGTAATACTGTGGAAACCATGTTTCAGTGACACATCAGTTTAGTTTCTCTGCATTATAAAAAGTAATTTTTTATAGCTTGGGTAAATCCTATCATATTTCTCTCTAGTTTAGGACTGTCTCAATTCCTATAGATGAAATGTCTTGACATTTTTATACATTCTATATACCACAGTCCATCACCATTCAAATGTGACAAAAATGAAGTAAACAAAAAAAAACCCCACAAAAAACCAAAAAACAAACACAAATTTCACCACTTGTTTTGCCACACAGGAGAGAACACCTGGGCCACCAGAGACATGGGAATTTGCTGCTGTGCTGTCCAGCACAGCATTATATTATAGGAAAGCCTTCTTTAAATAAGCAAAAGGAGAAAACAAACATAGAAAAAGCTGATTCCACAATGACAGCAGGGATAAAGCTGGCTTTGCTAGAATGTTCAGGTGATGCTAAAAGCTGTTATGTTTTCTGATACTCCAAGATCCTAATTTCCTAAACTGGTACTGGTCAGCCCTTTCCTCTTCCTTTAAGCCATGAACTTCTGCAAATCTGAAGATCTGCTTCACATTTGGAGCACACTTTCCTCTTATGCACTTGACTCACAGGGAGCAAAAAATTCCTTGTTCTTTACAGTTTTTCACTCACAACTAAGAATGTTCATCTGAAACTTACTGTTCTGTCATTAGCAGAATGAAAACATACAGAAAGTTAAGCATTGAGATGTTTTAGAGATGCTTAAGTGCTTAAATACACTACTGCTAGATTTAATTATTTTAAGTACAGTCTTGATACTGTAATTCAAACTTAAATGCTTCCTGCAAACATACACTTTCCTCAGCCATCCAAAAAGAGGTAAAAGGAGTGACACAGAGATAGCCAGCAGTAGATGATCCATACAAGCATGTGCAGACATATGGCATCATTTAACTTAGCAAGGATCAAACTAACTCTTGTAAAAGATGCATCCTGTACACCACAGGGAAAAGCTGGCAGGAAGGACATGGAAGACACTTAAGGACATCTACATACAAACAAACAAACATTTTGTCTTAAGCATTAGGAGCAGGGAAAAAAACTCAACAATCACTGTACCTTCTCCAATAGGAGCAGGGTCTGGTCCTGACTTCTCAAAGTTAATAACAACTCCACTTTGGACTTTTTGAACTAAAGATTCTAAACATTGATTCAACATTCTTTGTGTCCGAACGCAGTACGAACGACCTATGCAAGAAAGAAATTACATGGGGAAACAGAAAACCAAATTTTGAGTAATCTTACTTAAGGAAGATGTTTTATTACCTAAGTCACGCTGCCAAGGCTTGTAATTTTATCCAAAATAACAGCAACAAACTCTGTACAAGTTTATGTAAAAGGCAAAGTACTTTGCAAATTCAATAGAACTAAGAAAAAACACCAAAACCCCACAACCTGCTGAGATTTCACTTGTTGCTAAGAAGAGGCCATTAAAGCTTTATCAGGCTGGACCAAGGCCAAGTTTATAGAGGCCCTTAGGAAGGCCTGATTTTACCAACACTATGTAATCTATCTGCTTTTGTCTACCCAAACCTCCTACTCCCACACAACAATTTCTCCAAGCACCAATTAAAAAAAAAAATGTAATCAACATATCAAGCAATAGCCTCCAGAATTAATATTTTAAGATTAAATTTAGCTTATCAGCCCTGCAGCAGAATTAACATTTCACTAATAGCAATTCAACACTTAAATAAAAAAATAAAAATAAAAAATACCCTCATGATGAGCAAGGCCAACATTGAGAATAACCGAAGAAATTTTCCAAAACCTCCTACTATATTTAGAAAATGCTCTCACATCTATATCTGAAATAGGAATACTGCTTTATTTTAAAGTTCTCCTGTGCTACTGGAATCCAAGAAAGCAGCACATGGATTCACATGGACACAGAGTAATTCAGACAGAGAAAACAGGAAGAGGTGAATATGGATGCTAAATTCTGACAGTGCCTGTACATATTACAGGCTGCAGAATTTAGCATCCATAGGTGAAGGTGAATTAAAGGAAAATAAATATTTCAAGGCAAATGCCAAATGTGAAGCTAAGCAAAAAAGCATCCAGTTACCTCCTGTAACCTCACACATCTGTGTGATAGCAGATTCATCAGTAGGCACACTCCCAAGCTGCTCTGGTTCAGCAGATGCAGCTCCTGGCAAACGCAGTACCAGAGCAAACAGCCTTTGATCCCAACGGAATGGTTCTTTGGTTAGTTCACTTCCAGGCAAAGGAGAATTCAACGGAAGATGAAGCTGGTAAAAAAAGATTTAAGAACATTTTCAACTATTTGACAAACCAGCTAAAAACATCATATCCAAATTCATTCATTTATCTGTAAATGACCCCATTTCTCTGCAACCCACTAATTTATCTGACATTCTCATCTCAAAACCCTTACAGACTATGAATTGAATTTAGGGGCTGGGCAGCAACAGGATAGCTGGTTTCTATTCTCTATAAAAACAGGTCAATGATGAAGAAGTACAATTAGAAGGAAAAAAAAACAATTAATATTCATCTCAGCATAGCTCCAACTTGCACAATCATAACTTGAAAGAACTTAATTCAAGTTTACCTCCTCTTGGACTCCAGCTGTATTTGTCAGTTTGTTTCCGTCCGTGATAGTAATCAAAATAGATGGCTCCAAAAAGAACGGATTCCTTCCCTACAGACAAAAGCACATGAATGCTAAGAGCAACCTCAACACACTGGCTTAGAGGCTTGTATTTTTGTCATTATAAAATATAAAATCTTTCAAAATAATCTTGTAATTTTTTTAATAGGTCTGGAACCACACAGAGCTACTTAAGATGGGCTACTCCTGTGTGTCTACAGTTGGGGCATTTATACTCTGCTTCTTTGTACTTCAGTAAGGAAAATAATGCCAGCATTTTCCAGGGTCTTTTCAAGCTCCTACACAGTTAAATACAAAAACAAACTCAAACCACCAAAATCCCTCACCAACTATAATTTAAAGAAACACAGAAATATAAAAGACAGAAGACTGTAAATAGATTTGTTACCTGTCCATAATTGTCTATTCCAGACACTAATCTATTGAGATTTAACAAGTCAAACGATGACCTGAGTGCCTGACCAAGGGTTGTCAGTCCCGAAGCCTGAAGGTTTTTCAGTTCATTCATGAATGTTGCATGGTTTTCCTTCCATCCAGCCTGTTACATAAAACAGAAAAGCTTATTAGTTATTCTAGTAGCAAACTGCAATCAACTGCAAGTTGGCATTTATCTCTCTTCCCAACAAAAATTAATTATATTCCTGATTAACGGATGCACTGCACCATTTACATGCTGCACACACCTAATCCAGGTATCCACAACTTGATGTGAAACATGGTTACACCTACAATGGGAGATTCAAGAAACACACACACTGCCAAGAACTGGAAAAACTTTGCAGTACCATGAAAATTGCTGTAGAGATGATGCAGTTAATTGAAGTATTTGGATTTAGTACGTGAATATTTTTTTGGGAGAAACTGCCAAGTTTGGAAATCAGAAATGCAGCTGCCAAAGGTAAAACCAAGATAAAAGCAGCATAATGTCACTGCCTCTTCTGGCATATACTCATTCCCTTTTTGTCTTTTCTTCCATAAATTAAGTCTGGAAGGAAAGAAAGGAGCGGCTGCAAACACCCTATGTAAGAATCAAATCACTGTTTAGTGTCTCAGTGAAACAGCTTAAAATTTTGGAGGTCTTTAAAAAAGTTATTGCTGACAAAGCCTAGGGATCAAAGGAACAGCAAGTGACAAGGAAGGATCAGTCCAACCAAGCACTTTGGACCCTCTGGTAAGCAGACCTAACAGGTGTGATTCACATACCCTTCCCTTAGAAGTGGTTTGCTGCACAACTGGGAAGCTATTTTAGAAAAGACCAGCTCACAGGGAATTGGTACAGGATTTAAAAATGCCTCAGCTAAAACAACCAAATCTTGGAAGTCCTGGATATTCCCAGAACTCCCAGCTTTGCTATTACACTGTACTCTCCAAGCCACTCCTGCATCAAGCCAGCAGTTATTTACCCAGGCTCACTATCATCCCATGCTCCACCAGGAATCCCAGCTACGCAGACATGGAGAAGATCATTTCACACAGCCTGACTTTTGCTGGGACAACCTCTGAGCAACACATCCTCCAGGTGAAGCAGGTTCTCCTCCCTGTTCACTGGGTTCAGCAGCCACCACCTGCTGGCTGTGCCAAGCTGTGCAGGAACACGAGAGGACAGGATTTTCCTGTGCTTTTTTAAGCAGCTCTATCCCATTGCCAATCTTTAGTACACACTAAGGGCTCTGTAAATGGTCTTAGGATAAACATGTTTAGAACATGTACAAAAATATATAATTGAGTAGAAAGGATATGTGATGATCAGTACTTCTGCTGAGTTGACAAATCTAAGCTGGGTGGGTTTCTTTGCAGAATAGAGAATTACTATAAGATGATACAACAGAAGTATTCTGGTCAAGTTTAGCTCCCTTAACCAGTTCGTCAAGCTTGAGATTAATGCAAGGGATACAAGAGAGCAAACTGCAATGGGGAAAAGAAAGAACAGACTTTCCCCAAGACTGGTTCAGCTTCATGATTAAACTGCCCTGGAAGCTCCAAAGAACCAGGTAACTGAATAAAACACCATCAACATTCACACACAACCACAACTTAAAATACAGCATCTCATCAGCAGAGCCACAGCAACCTCCCACACCTGTGCTCAGCTCAAGGCAAAAATGAAATGCAAGCATAAAGTCACTGTTTTGGAGTACAAGTGACTTAGTTAATCATATTTTTTCAGCATGAAATAGCACCAAATCCCAACAAGGTGATTTGTCTTATCCTAAAAAAGCTTCTCTCCAACAATTTGAAGTGAACAGTTACCAAAATTGCTTTGTCTGAATTCTGTGGACCCATAAATGTAGGTGTGACTGCTCCCTTTTGTCTGGCAAAAACACCCATCAATGAGTCCATCAATGTTCTTGGGAACAGCCAGGCTGGATTTCAGAAAGTGTTTTCCAGCAAAGACCACTTGTGTTACATTGTTACAAAAGCACAAGGGAGGGGGGAAAAAATAATTTACAAAGGAAACACTATTCCCAGTCTACATTTCTTGATTTGAACGCCAATGAATTTAAGAGTTTTCTTTAAAAAATAAACAGAGTCTTTACTGATATTTGGAGATTCTGCTATTTTCCCATTGTGAAAATGTTTGCTCAGCTTCCATCTCTCTTGTTTGATCTCATTGAAGTGTGGTCAACTGCCTGCAAAATGAAACGTGTACCATTTCCCTAGGCAGAAGTAGGGAAGCTGAAGGTACAAGGAGCAGCTAATCACCAATGGTTGACTGTCCAAGAAAACTGTTTTTCATCTTACAGCTCTCACGGGATCTTTAAAGATAAAGCCAAAGAGAACTGTACCTTTTTAATAAACAGAGTAAAATGGAAGAATTTCTCATAATAAGAACAAGAGCAGCAAAAGCTAGATTTCCATATCCAGCTCTAAATACAAGTCTGATTAGTTAATGTACTGCATTCTTTACCTTACCCTCCCTAAAAGAAAAAGATTATTGAATCAAAAACCCTTGAATCAATGACAAGAATGTGTATTTCTGTAAAATGTTTTTCTCCAGAAAGACTCAAGCCAATGTATATAATGAAACATGTATTTTAGGGACAGAAACTCCAGTCCCAAAGAAGTCTGTACATTCTTCTTTCCATATATACAGTAGGAACATTCTTAGGACAAAACAGATTCAAGTACCCAACACCAAGCAAATGCACAATGAGTTCCATGTTAAAATGATTAAATAATAATCCTTCCTAAATTCAAAATACTGCCACTAATGCTACTTATAAAAAAATCCCAACACTGGATCTATTTGCCAGGAGAAACACTAATAATCAAAAAAAAAAAAAAAAGCCAGCCAAAACCCCACAGACTTGAAGGACCAAACACAAACATATTCCACAAAACTACATATCCTCTGCAGGTCAGTAACTAAGAAGTCAGAACGGAACATTAGTTATTTCAGTTGTTTATGAACCAATTTGAACAGTGAGACTAGTTTCTTCTAATCTTCAATATTACATTCCAACTTAGTCACTTTTATGCCCAGAATTTATTAATAGCAATCTGAGCAGCCTTTACCTTGCCAGTATGTTACTGGCCTTTCCATTGATAATTTATATGAACAAATAATGTTAGACTCAAAACACATACCAAAAGACTTTGAAAGATAGCTAGGAAAAAACAAGTACTAAAAAATCTCACCCTCTTTGCTTATGCCAAGAACAGGCAAAAAAGCATTGTCATTTGGCCTTCTACAAGCTCTGGATATCATCCTACAAACCACCCAGAGGTTTGGAATCACCACACCACCTTCCAGCTCCTGCCTTTAGCCTTTGAGTGCAAATCATGCTGACAAGAAATAACATACTTAAAAAGTAACATTTTTCTCTGGTGACTCAATTTTCAGACATATCCATGCCCTGCTCTATATTTCACCACATCACTACAGAAGCGGGTAAGGTCAAAACAGCTTATTTCGGCAGGAGAAGGGCTCAGATTAACGAGAATTCAAACACCAAGGTGAAAAATCCAGTGAAGAAAAGGAGGCCTTATTTAGACTAAGCAGAATCAGGACTAACTGAACATCAAAAGAACAGAGTTGAGCAGCAAAAGAAAATCTTGGTCAGAGTCAGTAGCTTAAAAAGACCTTCAAGACTTAGGAGAAACACAGAAGGTATTTAGCTGCAATAGACTAGAAAGAAAATCTTATGAAATGCTGTAGTGGCAGTTGAAAAACAAAAACAAACCACTCCACCCAACCTTTTTCACATACAAGGGGACAATATCGACTTACAAGTAAAACAGTACCAAGTTTTGAATATGTGTAATACACATCTTGAAATCTCATATACACTGGCTTATCTGTCAGGTTTACTGGTCTTATTGTCATTTTTTTATTGGTTCATTGTTGGTTTGTTCTGGCTTTGATTGGTACTGTGCTTTTTTTCTTTTATTTGTTCCAACTATTTCTTGACACAGCTTGGTCACTTGGTAAAAAAGGGGGCAAAGGCAAAGGCTGGGCATTAGAACACAAGAATTCCAGGTCCAAAGCAGCTCCCAGTTTCACCAGCTTCAGGAAGTCCAGGGATGTGGTGCTTTGGAGGCTCCAAGTCTTCATCTTTGGAGCTTCTAATAAGCAATGCTGTAAGACTGAACTGCATAGTTTATTGTTCACTGGATTACTTTCAGATCTATTTCAAAAATTGCAACATTACTAAAAATAATCTACCAAGAAGACAATTTGCAATCCTGCATGCCAATCACAACAGCCTGTGTTACAGTAAGTACTCTGTATTTAGTCAAACACATAGATTTTTAAGAGTTCTGCTAATATTTCCCTAAAAAAACAACTGCATTTCAGATATTACAACTTGTTTGAAGTACTTAAATTTCTTAATAATTCAAGCTATTATTAAACGCACCCATCTTGGGAAAACAGACTACCTTAAGACAACATGCCTGTGGTATCCAAGCTTGTCAGTGGCAATCATTTGGAAAAAGTAAGGCAAGAAAAAAAATCCAGCTGTTGAAATCTCAAACCTCTCCAGCTATGGAATTTCCAAGTACCATAGGAAGACAGTGAAACCAGCAGAGCATTTTGCCTCCCAGATTACCAGAATGATTCATTTTTAAATTAACTTTCTGTTCACTGGTGACTGTACACATGATCACAACTCAGACCTGCTCATGTCTGAGCAAAAGTCAAGCAGGTTTTTCTTTTGTACAAAGTGAATTGTTCTTTTGGATACCCTACAATGCAAGGGGCTGCTTCCTAAATGCCAAAGGATCTCCTGAATCCAGCCCCAATACTGCTCAATGGGTTCTGCACCACGGAATAATAACCTCCTATGTAGCCTTAAGCTTTCCTGCCTGAGCGTTGGCAACTTTAGGATAGGAAGCAAAGCCAAGACAGTCTCAGTCACCCCAGTTCTGCCACAATAAAACTCAGCAAACAGGGAGAGGGGAGAGGTGCTGCCACCGTATGTCCCCCTGCCCATGAAGGACAAGGAAAGGCTGCTTGTCAGTGCAGAGCAGCCAATGCCCACACTACCCCCACGTGTTTGATTTGTTGTTCAAAGATTTGCTAGCTATAAATAGCACTTAAGAGAAGAAAGGCAATGACTACACTATGAACATTTTTATTTAACATTTTTTAACATTATTTCTTATTTCTAAAATAATTCAAAATCATATGACCTACTAATCGCCTACTAATTTCATTTTCACCAATGCTTGTGCAAATGGGGCAGAAAAACAGCTCTAAGAAACACAGATATCATCGAGTCCCCTCCAAATACTTATGAACACCATTTTTGAGGCAACAGAGCTCTCAGGTTTTCTGTACCTTTGACTGCAAAACCCTCCTCTCATTTCAGCACTTCTACTCTCTTGTTTGTTCTGTGCAACACACCAGTCCTGCCACTGCACAGCATTAAACAGCCCATAGCAAAGACACTGCCAAGATCAATTCTTTTTTGTTCTTGGCACAGGAGAGCAGCACAGCACCCACCTCCTGTATCTGAGATCAGCACAGCTCCAGCACAGAACGATACGGGCACACAGGTCTGAAATCAGCTTATCGCTGGGGCGGTGCTGAACGCAGGGAGCAGCCAGGGCTCGCTGGCTGCTCCAGCAGGTGCACACTGCTCTCTGCTCTGAGACCTGCCTAACAAACACCCTCCTTCTCAGTTCTCATCTCAGGAGTATTTTAGCAGGTAACCAATTCACAGGTTTAAACGACTCCCTTGATAATTCCACAGAGCAGTCAAGTACAGTGAAGAGAGTCTACAGAAGCATCACTTTGGTCCTCCCTACATCAGAGCTAGTGAGCACCAGGTCAGTGTTAAGTATTGTGAATAGTAAGTTAATTGTTTCTTCCTGTAAAGTTACTTCTGCTGCTTTTGTAGGGCACTCAAGCTGAAGTTTGAAAAGTGTTCCTTTAAATCCAGTGGGGACTTTCTGAAAATTTAGTTTTTTAAAAAGCACTTAAATTCCAGTCAAATAAAACATCACAGAAGTTTCATATACATGTCTCCAGGAGACCAGAGAAGCATAAACTGTTTTAAAACAACTTCAGAAAAAAACATACCTTACATAAAGAAGACACTGGAGTAGATGATTTCTTTGATCCCACACAGCTGGTACACTCTGACACCAGATTTTTAGCAGAAAGCTGTCACTTTACACACTCCTCTATCTCCATCCAGCTCCAGGCATCACAGTTATTCCTTTTTCTCTGGGACACACTATTGTACCTTGCTTGGTGACACAGAATCTCTCCTCCCCTCACCCTACACAGCTGGAAACAGTGCAGGCAAGGTATCGTGCACCTCCAGGCCCATGGGCAGTGGACACAGACAGGGCAGCTGTCCCTCGGGACACAATAGCCACACTGTGGCCCCTCCTGGACACTCCCCACTCAGTGCCTGGGGAGCATCCTCCAGTTTCACTTCCCCTCAAAGCAATCCAGGCCCTGTACTCCAAGGAAGGGCTGCAGTGTGAACTGAGATGTCCTGGAGAATCCCCTTCAATTGTACATTTCTAAGGTGAACTCATTACACGCACCCATCAGACTAAATTTCTAAAGACAGAGCAAACCAGTTGGTTTTCCAAAGCACATTAGTGAATGTGAACTGCATTCTAGCACAGTATGTAAGTGCCAGTTTTTATTACAGGCAGACAGCTACACAGAAAACTATTTGATCTTGTATAGGAAGAAGTATTTCTCCATGAAACCTTAAAATTAAAACCCAAAGCTCAGTCAAACTACACCACGCGGTTCACTGTCCTTTCAAGATGACTCCACCATTAAATAGGACATAGAAATCCTTTTCCTTCAAGAAGAATTCAAGATGTTTATGTTAACAACTCAAATAATCTTTAAGCACAGCACCTCTGCAAAACATTAGCAGAGAGATTCTTAAGATCCAGTTACAAAACGAGTACTGGAGCCTTTTGTTTGGCATTTAGAGAGAAGCAGCACCTTCTCCTACAGGAAGGCGAAATGCAGATGCTGTATGAACAACTCAAAGCTGAAAACTGCTTGGAACCAAGGGATAATAATCAATGCCAAGCAGAAAGAAAAAAGCCTATGCTACCTTTTTATTTATTACCTGCTGCTCCTGCTTCAATCCATCTCTGGATTTAGCTTTTTGGTCAACAGTATTTCATGTATTTTGACAGTTACTCTCACTGCACTTTTTCCTGTACAAGGATAAAAGGAAACACATGAAGAAAGGAAAGTATAAATACCAAAGAGATCATGGTATCACCCTGTTCCAAAAAGCATTCTTATTTAACTAGAAAAACACTATCCAGTTAAAAAAACACCTACTTCTGAGGAACACTCGAGAAGCCAGGATATTTCAGTACACAGCTGAACCAGAACAAGCTACATTTCACACAACAGCTTAATGGAGAGGGAACACAGAAGTAGTCACAGTTTGCAGCCTTAGCACAGTAAGCATAACAAGAGGCTCCACACTCCTGTTCAGCAGCATAGCAGTCATTTCAGAAATACCATTACAGGTGCATCTTATCCAAACACTGTAGAGAGGGCAACTGCTGAAACGTGGAGGTTTCAATCAAAGATTTTTGGCTATTCACAGTGCCTGTTGCTCTTTCAGCCTATCCAATATGCTTTCAATACCAGTCAGCCCCAGCACTGTCCTTCTCCTGGTCCCTTCCTATTCTCAGCATGGCTGGAGAAGTCACAAGGAATAAAGGCAACAGCTAAGAGGTTACAGAGTAGGTGCTATCAACACGAGGGGATTCCTCACTGCACATTTTTGGAAATCAAGTGGAAGAGCATTACTGATGATACTCTAGCTTTACAGCCCAGAGCTGAAACAACACAATATGATTTATGTTTATTTTGCAAACTGCCACATTCCTTCCTCCCTCCTTCCAAAAGCACATCACAGAACTAGAGCAGTACACCAAAGTGCTAGTTATTGCAAATTTACTTCAAAATTCAAGAAGGTAAATCTATAAGAGTCGTCTAATCACCAGCTTTCCTCACTTCATGTCTGAAATGCTGTTCAAGCCACTGCTGAAGAAAAGAAATACTTTAGATGATCACTAAATTCATATATGCACTGAAATATCGACTAGCCAGCCTAGCAAATAACTTCACCCTGATACAGCCAAAAACACACTGGTGGCCCTGGAAGCATTACTATCAGTTAGATTTTTATTTCAGATGATGGCATGACTGGATTTCTTTTTAATGCAAGAGTCATCTGCAAAAATAACTACCTGAGCTTAAGCTCTTTTGATGAGAGAAGGCTCCCCCAGGCCAGGCCCTGTGAGAGCAGGGCACACGGCTGCGACGCAGCCCTCGGGTCCCACCACATCCCAGCCTGGGAGCACCATCGGGAGGCCTGGCAGCAGCTAAAGGCACCAAGTGTTCTGCCTCAACAGATGCACATTCTCCCACAAAGCAGAGCTTAACTTTTTTTTTTTTTAATCAAAACTCACTGGCTGAACCATTAACAAGCTATGAAGACCAGTGCTAATGCATTATACTCACTCAGAAGCAGAGCATGGCAACATCAGCTTAACCACACTGTAGATCTTTGTTTCCTGTCCAATTAATTGCTCAACAACATCCATCTTACCGAGATTCTTGCTTTTTTAAATACTATTTCACACATTTAAGATTTTAAAAGCATCTGTGAGAATACAGACAAATCAACAATCACCTTATCTTTAAAAAGAAGAATTAAGGTGTTCTGAACTGTTAATTTTTTCTAATCTAGAATTACATTTAACAAATCTAGTGCTGCTTATCCTTAAATTTGCAGATACACAAGGAAAGAATCATAACTGGGTAAATTGTGAGATAGAAATTTATAACAATAAAAATAATAGCTATTTAAAAATAAAACAAGACTTGTTTACTTGTCTCACAATAAGCAGGTCAAGTTTCAGAGATCCTTGTCAATCTCAGTTCTTCGACCAAAAGTTTTGTTTTTTCAATGCTCTGCAGAGTGAATATACAAATCAATACAAGTCTATGGGCAACTACAGATTCTGATCTGCACAGTAAGTCTCCTTACAAGAATGTAATTTTTTCTTGGCACATTCCTAAAACCTCAATCCTAGAACATGCTGCTTACAGCCGAAATTGATTGCTATGTATTTTCTAAGCATTCTGAAAATAGCCAGAAAAAATACAAAGCAAAAAAATTCCTTTCAACTATTGCCTGCTATATTTTTGGGGGGTGTAAAAGCACAAGAGTTACATTAAGAGGTGCACTGTAAGAATGAAGTTTAAGGAAGAAGAAAAAAAATTCAAGACTCGATCTATAAAAGTGCATTACTTAAGTAACAATCTACATTTAAAATTCAGAACAGCACCAGCTGTTCTTTACATTGGTTTTGTTTTATTGGTTGGTTGGGGGTTTTGGTGGTGGTTTTTGTTTTTGTTTGGGATTTTTTTGTAGCCTATGTTATTAAACAAAATCAAGGATACGTCCAAAATACAGACAGTGAAGAGAATCACTAAGGCTGAAGCCATCTGGGACCTTCTGCCCCTTTGAGTTGCTCTCCTCCCCCCTCCAAAAGCACTCAGCTCCAGAACACAGGTCACACGGTACAGAATGTGCTTTTTCCCACTGGATCCCAGCTGCCTGAGGTATGAGAACACAGTAGGAGACAGCTCTAAGTTACATCTTTTCTAGATCACAGCAAGCTCAAAACATCATTGTTGCATTGTTGCACCAGCGCTGCAAATCACAGATCCTTCTGGCAAGCTGTTATAAAATATGCAAGGGTGAACAAGGTAGAAGTGTCTGCAATCTTAATTACCTTTTTCCACTGTTAAAATATGAGTCAACCAGCACTTAATACTACATTAGTTCTCATCAAATTTAAAAAGAACAAATGCCCATTCTCAAGGTATCACAGATGTACTTTGTGCTTATTTCTAGCCACACCACACAGCCAGGGGACAAGGCTCAGGCCCCCTTACCAACAAAAATATACCAACAAAAAAGACATCTTTCAAAAACCTCCTAAGTGAAACTCAAATAATAACAGCACAAAAGGGGAAGAGGCAGACCATAAAGATTCCATGTGGCAGGAACCCCAAACTTCACAAAGCACCTTCCTCCTTACAGAACATCTCCCTACAAAAATACAACTACGGAGACCCAACTCAAGTGTTTGATTCCACATTTTAAGCTTCTATTTTTAAAATAAAAGTGACCTTTGCACTGAGGATGAGTTAAGCCTCTTAATGCAAACATATCTACTTTTGTCTAGTTTATCCTGTAGTCTTAAGGGCTTACATCTTTGAATGTGTCCAAGCCCAAATAAAGAACCAAATAAAAAGATGAAAATATAAATTGCTATAGTGGCTATGAAGAACACATGATGGCTTCCATTCAAGGCCTCTGGCATCTAATCTATTGTACAGCACAAAGCAGAAACCCACCTCATGTGAAAAAACAAGCTTTTACTTTGCAGACTCCTTTAGGAGCAGAACCAGTTAAAATATTTTCATGAAAAATTAACCTAGCAACACATACTCGCCCCTCTGTGAAGACAGGCAGCAGGTGAAAGCACAAGTTCAAGTACTTAACTACTTCAAAATTATAATAATAAAAAGGACAGCTAAGCAGAATCCAGTCCCTCATATCCATCAAGAAGTTAATTCCTGAACTGTCCTTCCATTTAAATCAATTCCTTTCAAAAATTTAACCACCACTTTTAAGTTCTTGCGTGAATTTGATTTTTTTACAAAATACCTCCATTTCAGAAGGCACAGAACTGTTCCTTTTAGAAGAATGAATCACCTTGATTATTACTGCTTTGTTGTTTTTTTAAAGCAAAATGTACATTACTTTTCACAAAATTCCTCATTATAATGTTCTGTCCTGATTACACCAGTTCCTGGAAGAGGATGCTCACTACAACTCACAACCAGGACACAAAGAAGTAAGACAGCATGCTTATGCAACTTTAAAAGCATTTCAACATGTTTTACACTACCCTATATGATGTTTCTCAGGAATGGAAATGTGCTTTTTAAAGGACACTCTCTATAGGAATCAGTTTAGTACCTTTATAAGCTAAAAGGGGCTACAATACTTCCTTGCTTCCTGCAGGGATGCCAACTCATGATTCCTAAGATTTTCATAAAATAGATTTTTAGGTATTTTCAGATTTTGAGACATGCACTACAATATGTAAAATACAAACCTACCACTTGCACCAACAAGGACCTTCTGCCTGTGGCCTTACTTATCCAGTGTCAAAATAGAAGCCTAATTAAAATAAAGGAACTTTTTTGTGCACATACTTCAGTCAGATTTAAGTGATAAAGCAGTTAAATCAAAAAGAGCATACTGTTTGATGATTATTCCCAAACAGTATTAAGTTAATTTTGTTTTGCCTTCAAAAAAAACTAGACAATCAGGATTTGCATGAGTGTTACTTAAACAACTGACTTCTGTTTCTCTTCCTTAAGTCATTATGTTTAACAGAGGAAAAGTAATTGTTGGCTTAAACCTGCCAGTCATTTCTGCTCAAAGACAGCCTTCTGAAAACACAAAAATTTCACAACAAAGCCTCAAACAAGCATCGTGGAAGACATGGAAGAGAGGTATGTGTAGTACTTCCCAGGCAATGGAAGATGTTGGTGCTCAGAAATAAAAATACTGTTGTAACTGACCCAAAACGTGCACAGTGGTAGAATGGGAATGGTTATCTCTCCACTGAACAAGTACAGAATATAGTCTCTTGAATTAGTTATCAAGAACAGACACTGTGTGTACTGCTTACATTTCAGCCAGTCCCTCAGCACTACATTCAGCACCCTTTTTCCCCTTTCCAGCAACGGCTGGCTCGCGGGTTCAGTAAGCGTGTACATCATTACAAGCGTATCTGGAGAGAAAGATAGGCCTCTCCCACTGACCTCAGCTTTTTTCCCCTTTTGCTCCTCTTGGATAGCTGCTTCCCTCTTGCCCCTACAGCTGCTATCTGCCCTGCACCAAAAATTCTGCCTGCACACTCCACTGCCAGCTTGCAAACCACCAAATGTATTCCCAGCTGTCTAAACCACTCCTTCCACAGCACAGGCCAGACCACCAAGTTCTCATGCTTGCCAAAAGTTAGACCTTTTACATATAAAACCCGATGATTTTCAACATCTCTAGGTTCCTGTAAAAACTTAATCAACTTAGGCTTATTCTGTGGATCTCCGACAGTTAAGCTTATTAGGTATTCCTCTGGTTTTCTTCCTTCACAAAAGTGAAAAAAAACCACTAATGCACTTCCTACCACCTCAGGCAGCATTCCTGCAGATCTTTGCCTCAAACCCAACAGGTTTCACAGTTGGGTTTCTCTTTCTC
This sequence comes from Parus major, assembly GCF_001522545.3. NCBI lineage: Eukaryota > Metazoa > Chordata > Aves > Passeriformes > Paridae > Parus > Parus major. Next base: position 6,866,140 of record NC_031772.1, read on the forward strand.
CCTGCAGCTCAGGGTCAGGAGCTCTGATCTAATTTCTTCCAGAAACAGACAAACAGATCTCACATCTCTCTTTCTGCAACACAGCTATTCATTTGCCTCTGCCCTGTGCACAGTGGTAATCAGTTCCATTCTGCAGCAGCACAGGTTCTCCACAAAAGCAAAATTTAAAAATGCTGGCAGAAGCTTCTGTGCCAGTGAAATAAAAGACAGCAAAGTTAGTCTCCTCAAGTGTGACATTATGAACTCCTAGTTTTGAAGCACTATTTCAATATCATAAATGAACAGGTTATTTATATAAGTACTCTTTGACAGATGTTTAAAAAGGCCTTCCACAAATTCCTGCTCTGGTGTCTAAGATACCCCAGTCCAACTCCAGAATTTCAGGGGAAAAAAGAAGAGGTTGCTTTGAGTCCATCACAAAGAGCTGCTTCCACAAGGGAGCTCTTTAGCACTGAAACATATGTTCAGGCTAGCAGGGAACAGCAGCGGAACTGGAAGACATCCTATCCATCAGTCCCAGTTTGCACATCTCAAACAGTGCAGCATTTCACACACACTGTATAAAGTAATTTGAGCTACTTCTTAGACAGCTACGTACATATTTCTGCACTAAAATCCATGGAGCCTATTTCTGCAGTGCAGTCACAACTGACTCTTGAATTCAGTATAACACAACAGAAGGAGGAAAATATGTATTTCAGAATATAACTTATGTTCTCTCAGTCCTCTGACTTGTGACCAGATCATTTATGAAGGTCAGACGACAGAGTCTCACAAGAACATAAAACATAAGTCATATTTCTGTGACCAGATCATAAATAATATTCCTCAAGCCCTGAGGAAAGGCCGTATCACTGCCAGCAGCCAGATATCAGTCATAAGGGAACAGGGCAGTCCAGTTAATCAATAACTTCATATAAGGCCACTATTGTGTTTTTGGTCTGGGTCTGAACTCGCCATTTGCAGCCCAAATCCACAAGCAAACCACAAACTGCAGGATATGAGGTTTCACAAAAATCAAGAATGGAAAAAATAAATGAAGAGTTAAGCCTTGCTTTCCTTTTCAAAAACTCTTTACAGTGAGATACTGGCATGAGCTCCATTTTCAGACAAATCTAGATAGATCTTGCTGAAACATCATCACTGGAAAATAGGAAAAACTTGGGGGAAAAGGGTAGGTGAGAAGATTTTTCTCTTTTCCTCCTATTTTTACTCTACCACCCATTACTTAAAAAAAAAAAATTAACAAAATGGCTTATGATTCTGCCCACTTATACACAGCATGTGCTGACATACAGAGAACCATTTATATTTGACAGAGGATGCTGAAATTTATGTGACTTAAAAAATAAAAAAAAATAAAATCAACTGGGTAAATACATGAAAAAAGCCCCAGAAGACCATGAGGGCCATACCAACAGCTCATCACAGGCCCCTGACACTGCATGAGCTTGGCAAGTGCTGTCAGTAACACCCCTGGCCTGTCCCCACCCTCCTGGCCAGGCATTCCGGATCAGCCACGTTGTGCAGGAAGGGATGAGAAGGGTGGGGCTGGCACACAAGGCTCGGAGGTGCTGCAGCACCAGGTCACAACATGGCTGAGATGGAGCAAGATCCGGATTCTGGCAATCCATGGACATAAAGTCCTCAAAACAAGGACACATCAGGAACTGTATTCCCTGAATAGGACAATGCACTTCTCTTAGCCAGAAGGCCAGGAACATCAAATACCCTGCCAGGCAGCAAGGCTGTTCTTGTTCATTTTTCTTGCCCAACTGGATGTACACGTGAAATAAATTCCTTCCATACCTAAATTTAAGCACTAGTGTTTTAACAGTAATAGACACTTTTTACAAAGGTGCTCTACTGTACATATTATTACCTTCCCATGCATGCTAAATACCCAAAATCAGATACCCAAATACCAGAACAGACTGGCTCACTTCCCTGTTAACATGCCACTAACTATTCTCCAAGAGAGACTCATTTGATAGCATCCTATCACAATTTTGATTCTAAAAAATATACTAGAAACATTAGGCTGAACATTCTTACTTCATTAAATAATATACTAATTTTCCCTCCTAGTTAATAAAATGAAAGATTGACCCAACACCCAATGTAATGCACAGGTATTTTTCCACTGACCTATACAGGATCACATCACTTGACAATTACAAGGTTAATATATTTCATAACATGCTTTTAAAATATTAAATATTTGTCTCTTATTGTAAAGTATTTTGAAAACAAAGAGTTATAAATGGTTGCACCATAACTGCTGTCACGAATCATCACCTATACATTATATAACAAATAGGAGCTGAACAGCTGATGAGGTTCCAGAGGCATCTGCTGCCAGAGTGGGGCTGAGATTCATTCCTGCCATCCCCATCTTCCCATCCCCACCTTCCCATAACAGCACCTTAACTCCTCTTTAGCCACTTGTCGTCACAGCTCCCGGCAGAGCCCCACTGCAAACTTAGAGACTAAATAATTCCATTTTTTAAAAATGGCACAGAGCTATAAGCAGTCAAACAGAAGCAACAGGTCCTGTAAATAATTTCTAACCATCTATACTAAAGACTTATGTTTTAACAACATCACCTTACTTACACAAATTCTGGAAACTCCTTAGTGCAATAGCATGATCCACTTTGCACAATACAATACAAATGCATAACACTTTCTTGATATATTCTTGTCCATCAAAAGTGAACCAGTATTGTTGGTTTGAAATACTTTCATTTCAGTCTCATTTATTTCAATTACTATTTACTGAAAGTGTGAACAGTCAGATGCTACAGGCAAACAAATTCTGAAACAAACCAACCCAAAGCACATATCTCAGCTACCCCTGCTCTACAGCTCAAGATCCTGTAATTCCTCTGCCTCCTAGGTGGTCTTAACTCCACCACCACATTATTTCCCTCAAGTGCTTCACTGGTAAACTATCTGAGAGACTATGAAATTTAATTAGTATAAATCATAAAGAAAACAAGAGGATAAAGCAGCCACTGCTGCACATACTTTTTAAAGCAAGCCTGCAAAATACATTCACTTGCCAAGTTTGTTTTCATCTTCTCTAAATCAAGAGAAAGAAAGCATTTAACTGCAGCAGCATTCGCTAAGAAACTAGATTTTATGTATTTTACAAGCACGTTCTGTAAGACAGAAAACCTGGCCTAGACCAGGAAGTTTTCCTGGCACAACTGTGGCTGCTAAGAAAACACAATGGAGGGAACATCATAAATACCAGTACAGGTCTTGAGAACAAATTTTCAAACAGGGAAGTCATCACTGCTGTGAGGCCTTCTCTGCTCAAGGAACAGACATGACAGCACGATAACACTCATTTATGCGATGAAGTCTTTATGCAATAGTTGAGCTGCACTTGTGATCATAATTACTGTAATCAGATATTTATTGAATCTGCAGCCTGTTCCTAGAAAAGTTACTAATTTTTGAAAAAAAATTTTAATATTGTTTAAGGCCAAATTTAAAAACCAGCGTGCTAAAGACAAAAATATAAATTTCTAAGACGATACATTAGCAAGTTACAAGAACCACAGTACTTTTCCTTGACTATTTAATGCATATTCAATATGACTGAATGCTATGACGGGCATCACAGTCCCATTTATTTCAATTACTATTTACTAAAGGTGTGAACACTCAGATGCTCATTAAACACAAGGATCTTCCACAGTAAATTCGAGTACAGATGTGGTAATAACCTGTAGCATTACCACACAGATCTCCAGCAGCAAAGTAATTTTTTTATTAAATCACCAGTATGCTTGCTGCCACTGCAGAGAGCAAGTTCATTTCTCAAACGTAAGATACACTTGTAAAATATTTGACAAAAAACTAGGATAAAAGAAATCTAGGACACAAGAAATCCAGTTAACACTGGCATAACTAAGATTTGGGGTTTTCATCCAGCCACAAACAGAGATGGGGCAAATGGTGCACACATCTTGTCTAAAAAACACTTCTCCTAGGCAATGTAGGTTTTTTGACAGTAAGCTTCTTTAGGTCAATGATGGTTTCAATTCACAGAAATGACCTCCACACCTCCTTCTGAGGAAATGAAAGGCATAATACCAAACAATAAATAGTTACTCTATGACTTGTCACTTCAGAAAGCTGTGTAAATTTATTACTGATGAAAGGAGCCAAGATTCATAGCTCATGATAATTACATTGCCTCATTATCAAAGATATGAATAAGTGAATAAGCTCACAGCACCAGTGAGCCTACTTACTTTTAAAACTTCTCAAGAAGTTCTAGCAGGGAGATCTAGAAAGTATTTTCCTTTTTTCTTTAGGATGACCAAAAATGTATCAGTATATGAACTTCTTTGACCTTCATAGCATGGGTCTACAGCCCAACAGTTATGACAAATGGTGTATTACTCTGAGAAAATATAGTTCTAATCCAGGACTATAAAGGAGGATTCTAAAACTCCCATAGCAATGCTTTCTGTGACACACTTTACCTAAGTATTTTAAGTTAGGACGTTTCTATCAGCAAACTGCAGCCTACAGCATAAGAGATGCAGCACCATGGTGTTTTTCGTTTTGTTTCGGTTTGTTTTTTTTGCCTAAACCTCGTGGTGTAGCTTATGTGATGAGAACGGCATGGCCATACTTGCCTCAAACTCAAGGAATGAGAAAACAGGGACAAGAGCCAGCCAAACAGACTTGTTACTCTCAAGGAGGCTCAAGGAGGGCAAACCTCATCATTCTCTACAACTCCTTTACAGGAGGCTGTAGTGAGATAGGGGCCAGTCTCTTCTGCTGTGCCTGCAGTGAGGACCAGAGATAAAGGCCTTAAACTGGGACAGAGGAAATTCAGATTAGATATTAAAAAGAAAATTTCCATGACTCAGGAGTCAGGCTGTTTAGGGAGGTGGCAGAGTCACTGTCCCTGGAGGTGTTTAAGAGGCTGGCACTGGATGATGTGGTTTAGTGGTTTAGGAATTACAGTAGCAGTACTGGGTTGATGGCTGGACTTGGTGATCTTAAAGGTGTCTTCCAACCTTGATGATTCGATGTCTCCACATGCAGCTCACCACGACCCTGCACGGAGCGACGGCTGCGAGCACCTTCCACAGAACTGGTGCAGGCTACCGTGCTCAGCAGGATGAACGGGGCTGGGGGAGGGGGGCACACAACCCCAACACTGTGCCTTCGTGAATCGCAGAGGCGGAAACAGCCGCGGGTGCTGTCCCACACCCACAGCCGAGCCAGGGCTCCGCGCTGCCCCGTGGCCATGAAGGGTAACTCGCCCTGCCCTGCCCTGCCCGCCGGGGTCCTGCCCCACCCTGCCCGCGTGTCCCGGGGGTCTCAGGGCTGTGCGGGGCCCGAGCGCGGTGATGGCCCCGCCGGAGCCACCGCCCCGCGGGGGGCGGAGCGCGGCCGCCCCTCGTTGCGCCGGGGCGGTGAATCACGGCCCGCCCGTCTCCTCCCCCCCCCTCCTCCATCTCAGCAGCGCCCTCAGCCTCTCTCCTCCATACAAAAGCAAAATGTCCGCCATCTTCACAGGCTGCTGCTGCCGCCGCCGGGCCGGACGGGGCCGCGCCGCGCCAAGGGCGGCCCCGCCGCGGAGCCGAGGCTGCCGGGGGGGGTCATTACCTTAATGCAGTAGGGCGGCTCGTCGAACGTAACCAGCATGTACCTGTCGCCGCGGCTGGCCGGGTCCCGGGCCCGCAGCTGCAGAGAGAGCGGAGAGAAGCGGCGTGAGCGAGGCGAATGGGGCGAGGGGGGCGGCGGCTCCCCCCGGCGCCGCGCACTCACCTTCATGAAGATCTCCACGGCGCCCTTGGCGATGTCCAGGTAGCTGGTGCCCAGGTACGCCCGCTGGTTCATGGAGGCGGACGTGTCTATGAGGAAGAGGAGGATCGGCATGGTCCAGGCAGAGCCCCGGCCGGCGGGCTCCCTGCGGAGGAGGCGCGGCGCTCGCCCGCGGCTCGCTCGGCTCTGGCGGCGCTGCCCGAGCTCGCCCGGACTCAACTTCTCTTCCCTGAGCCTCCACCAGCACCATGTGACCAGCGCGCACGCCATTGGCTGGCAATTATACCTGCATTTGCATATTCATGGCGGCGCGCGCGGGGCGGGGGGGAGGGAAGGGGGGGAGCGGGGTGATGGCGGGCGCGCGCGCGCCGCACCTGTCACACGCACAGAGCGCCCGCCCCGCCCCTCTGCGGGGTCCCCCGCCCCGCGCTCCAGGGGCTGCCCCGCCCGGCCCCTCGCGGTCCGGGCCCTCACGGTGGCTCTCGGTCCCAATACCGCCGTGTGCCCCCAGCACGTCCCGGTACTCGCGGCTGAGTCATCGCTCCTCCGCTTCACCTCGGCCGCGCAGCCCTCGATGGCTGGGGAGCCCCGTGGGGCTGAGGGAGCGGGAACTGAGTGCTGTTCCCGGGGAGCCGAGCGAAGCCTCTCAGCTGCTCGGTGACATAACCGCCCCCGTTCCTGGTCTCTAGAGGTTTCGCTTAAGCACTAAATCCCCAGCCTCCCGCGTGCCAGCCTTTCCCAGGTCAGGTAACAGCCATCTCCCAGAGGCAGTGCCTGGATCTGGGCACCGCACACCGACAGGGAACTCTGTGTACCTGGATCAAGGCAGGATGGCAGCAACTTAATTGTGGCAAAACTGAAAATACACAAACCCTGCAATATTTCCTACCACTCATAAAAAAAAAAAAAATAAAATAAAAAGGTATTATCTGAAGGGAGGGATCACAGAATCAATTAGCCTGGAAAGTCTCTGTCAGAACATCGAGTCCAACCTGTGGCCCAACACCACCTTGTCAACCATGGCACAAAGTGCCACATTCAGTCTTCCCTTAAACACCTCCAGGGACGGTGACTCCAGCACCTCCCTGGGCAGCCCATTCCAATGTGTAATCACCCTCTCTGTGAAGAAATTCCTCCTAATGTCCAACCTAAACCTCCCCAGATGGCTCAATGCCATGTCCCCTTGTCCTGGTTGCCTGGGAAAAGAGCCCAGCTTGCACCTGGCTACAAGCTCCTTTCAGGTAATTTTGGAGAGAAATAAGGTCCTGCCTGAGCCTCCTCTTCAAGGTGTCCTGCTCCAATGGGCCTGGCAGCCAGCACCGACAGCAACCAGATAAGGGGAAGGAGACTGAGGAAGTATTTAGCACTATGTCCACTCATGAATGCTTGTTTGTTTCCAGGAGTAAATCCAAAACACACAAAAGCAGTGCTGCCAATATGAATCTTACTTTAAAATAATACAGAAACTGATAATATTTTCCAGTGCTTTTAAATTCAAAGGCTTTTTCCACATATTTTTTTCCCATTCATTTCAACAGCAGGCAGAATCAGTTTCAGTTCTCCATTTTTGTGAAGTACTTGGACAATACTGTTGTTGCACAACATCATAGGTGAATTCTAATGCCCCATTACAGAACATGATGAAATAGAGATGTTGGTAAAGATACCACTGCCCATTTTGATCAGAATAATTAGAGATGTAAACTCTTTTAATTCAGGCATGTACTTATCCCTTTTGTCACTAGAAAAAGCCCCACACCTGCACACAGGATCTGCAGTCTCTATATTTGCTTTAGAAAGAAGTTTGTCTTTTAAAAAAGCTACTGCAGATATTTTTCAAATAGCATTATCTCATTCATTAATTATATTGAACCAAAAGTAGGTAAGTTAATAGTTGAAAAGCAGTTAATTTTGAAAAAGAATCCTGTCAAACTTGGAGACTCCATTCCATTATGCAGGCCCTCCATAAGTTGTGCATGTGTATCTGCAGTTAAGGTTTATGAATTTTAACAATCATAGCAGAAATGCCAGAAGGCGTAAACAGATAAATATTTTTACACAAGTGATTAGTGCACATGAATGGAGCCAGACTGAAACAAATGGGATTTGAATCTCTATAGATGAGATAAAAATACAGATACTTCATTTTTGTACCACTGCATGTTAGTCTTAAAAGATAACTCCTGAACAGGAATAGATTTGCAAAGGCCTGAATGGAAACTGAACTACTGGTAGAAGATGCCACCTAACACTGCCAGGTCCTGGCACAGGAACTCGTTGAGGCCACCTATGCATTACTCTCATGTCAACCAGATGAGGTCAGAGACTCCCTTCTGCCTCCAGCTGACCTCAGCCAATTCCAGCTGGCAACCCAATAGCCCTGTGTCCTGCAGCCTCCTTGACTGCCTTTATGAAATGCTAAACAATTACAAGGTTTGGGGTTTTTTTTTTGTTTTTTTGGTTTTTTTTTAATTCCAGACCACCAGATACCTAATAGACACTTTTTTCCCATCCAAACATAGTATTTAAAGGTCAAGACTAAACTATTCTTTTTCTCACAGGTTGACCTTTCCAAGGGCAGCAACAGGCAAGGTTCACATACTCTCCCTCTTTCTCTCTTGAGGATCTTGTTTTTTGGATCCTGCTCCAGCTAGACACTCCAAGAACTAAAGTCTAGCAATCTTCTAGGTACAATCCAAGTCATTTATTTAATGAGATAATTTTTATTCCTGAAATTACAGACACCGTGGTTGCTAACATGCATGAATGCAGCTAGAGTAGCTTTTACTCCTCTGTACAGTTTATGTTTGCAGTGCTGACTACCTGGCAGCTGTGGCAGCGGACATTCATCATCTTTATAAAGTTTAAAGTTTTCTTGGTTTTGAATTGAAAATACACTCATCTACATTTCTTCAAATGCAATAGTTAAAGAAATTGTCTTTATGGGGAAATTAATCACAACAGCTACAGCAGTTTAAGCTCTCCTATAATTAAATATTTTTAAATAATTTCTGTGTAGATATTCTATCCCAAAATAAAAAGGAATAGAATTCTGGATTAGTAATTCCAGTCAATTTTTGAACAAAATGGATCAGTGGTATTTTTCCCTTCTGTGCTGATAAAGTATTATTTTTCTGTTTCTTGTCCTAACACAGCTTAACATCTAAGCTGTTGTCTCTAACAGGATTTTAGCACTAACCGTTCATTTCTTAACACTTTTATATTGCTTCATCTTACTTTTTTCTCACCTAGCTGCTTTCTGCCCTGAACAAGTAATACATCTGTGAGACAGGAGCCATGCTGCTTTAAGCACCAAAGGTGCTCAGCTTTGGCACCGATTAGCACCTGAATTTGGGGCACACTGGATACATTAGTCAGAAATTATCTACTTAAAATCTGGATCAACAGCTAAACCCTTCAAGCCTCCCTCTGTGGCTCCCTATCTTGGTCATGTAATACAGCCGCCCTGATGACTTTCCTGCTTAGTTTAAAACGCTTCCAGCCAGAGCAGAAATGGCCACTGCTAAATCACTACAAAAATATGGATTAATCCATGCTATGAGTGGGAGGTATGATCCCTATCACACAAAAAAGGGGCTGACACTAGAGCTAAGGGACTTGCTTGGCACCACACAAGGTGCATTTTTCAGTACCACAGTGAGAATTCAGAAGGGTTTAGCTCTTAGGCAACCATAGATCTGTGCTGTCCCTTTCAAAAAGGTGAAATCCCCTGTTAAACAATTTGTGTGCAGCTGGACCCGGGTGTGGAAGGTAAGAAACTGTTCTAAATAACAGCTACTTCACAGTTATATTCAAGATGGCAGAAATTGAGCAAATTCAAGTCCTGTGATGTTGTGTGCTGTATCAGGGCAAAATATTCTCCCCTGTCAGCAGTTAGCTGCTCTTGAGCCAGACACTAGAAAAGGCCAGGCTGCTTCTGCCAGTGTGTCACACAGCCTCTTCTGGAAAAACAAAACAGAAAAAAAACCCCAAACCAACAAACACAAACAAAACCCCCAAACCAGTATTTTCCAGGATATTGCTCAGCAGGACCTTTTTGCTTTTTTCTATTTTGTAACTACACTACAAACTTGCACAAAATTGTAACTTACCCTTAAAGATTTCTACCCCTTTCACTTGCTCCATCTCCTTTCTGCAATGATTCCACTCAAGTGCTTGGGAGCCTAATCCAAAATTTGCCTTTTTGCTGCTTTTCAGGAATCTGGGTTTGCAGATGGGAAGACAATAATGGAAGCTGAGGAGCAAACCCTGGTTTACTGTGAGCCATCAGACTTTGTGTAAGTCTCTGGTAGAGATGTGCACCTGAATTTCTTTTCACAGGCTTCAAATTCAGGAATTCCATTTTCAGCTAAATAAAAGGAACAGAGTATGGATACATGCCCTGACTGCAGCACGTTTTCTGCTGATTTATTGACTGTGCATAAATACTGCACTATAACTGTCATATTTAACTACAAAGAGAGAGAGCTGTATGCTCAGGAAGATAATTCAGGGCAACTCTGAGGTTTTTCATCTGTCTTCCATGTACTTCAGGAAAAGCAGCCACTTAGCCAAAGGGCAGAGTCCAGCCATCCTGATTTTGTCCCATTCTCCCTCAGACATGTGTTAACCCCTTTGTTGTGCACAGTTCAGCAAGGTTTCCTCTTCCCACAGTTTTTATGCAAGCACAGGTAATACTGCTCACAGTCCAAAGGTGAAAATGAGATCCATAGCCTGCATAACAGCAGACACAATTTAATTTCAATTTTGCTTTAAAGACCAATGAGAAGGGGATGAGGAAGTGATTGGTTGCCTAAGATGGGAGATCGTTTTGCAATACTGGTAGATAAGCAAAATTCTGACAAAATGTCTCCGAGGAGACATGAAACGAACCCACGAAGCAGCACTTTGAACAGCAAAGCAAGCCAGAACAGATTTCCAGACAGGCAAGGCTTTCCATACAAGAACAGGTTTCAAAGTCCAAGAGTGTCTCTAAAGAGGAAACAACATTCAGAATTAAAGTTTGAAAAATATTCTGGCTGCCGAAAAAGAAACTGAAACCTTCTCCTGTTTAGCAAACTGGAGAATTGAGTTACTCTACACCTTAGAAGATAAGAAAAAGAAATTAAAATTGTGCACATACCTATGCAGGGAGATACAAAATTGCAAGTGTGTGCTTCAGCTTAGTGCATGTTTGTCATCCAACAGCAAATATCATCAGATTAATGGCCCCAGCCCCAAGCCCCCATATGTCCTGCCAAGTTCTCCCCAAGGAAAGATTTATCATTTTTCACTGGTAAACACAGGGAGAAAACAGAGCTTGTTCTAGGGGGTAAGAGAAAGGAAGAAGGATTTGTGGCTGAGGCAGGAGCCTTGCATCAGGCAGTCACAGCCATGGGAAGCAGGGGCTCACGGGCCGGGGATGCTCCAAGTGTAGGTGCATTTGAATTGACAGCCAGCCAAGAGCTGTATTGAAATTCCCCGTTACTTCCTTTTACTGGTCTTATGCTAAGTGTTGCTAAGCTGTACCTGGGAATCAGGCCAAATCAGCTTGGGATCGCTGGATGAAAAGCATTAAAAAAAAATAAAAATCCAGAGTATTACCAGTGTGGAAAGCAACAATATGAATTAAATGAATGAATGTGCAAGTGGCAGGATTTGGATTTTATTACATTCTACAATGTAAAATATAAAGGCAGACTACAAAATTGCCACTTCTGAGGAAAACTATATCCTTCTGCCTGGGATCCTGTGAGGAAGAGTCATAAAAGCAGCATATCATTACCAGAACTGAAACCTGAAAATACATATGTTTAAATAGACTGGAGCCAAGAAGGACTTGTTAGGAGAGTCGTTTTCCCAGGCTATGCTACACAGATTTGTGCCACCAAGTGAGAAGTTCACACAGTTTCATCTATTACCTATCAGCATTTATTTTATGGCAAAGAGTACTCATGGGCTGGGGACCTGCTCTGAACTGACAGGATTTATCATAAAGCAAAAGCCACACTTGGCTGTTTCATTTCTGGACACAGTTATGATTTTTTACTATATACATGACTTGCCTGCAACAGAAATTCTCTCTTGCAGAGTTCAAAGTATCTCCCACAGAGAAAGTTTAGCTAACCTGACTGCACTCCACATGCTACTTGTGCCTGATCCAAAGCACACCAGACCCTGCTGGAAGCCTCTGGGAGCCTCAGCCCTCTGATTTCAGCTCAGCAAGTCACCTTTCACCCCTCACCATCATTTCACTGCACTGGAAACACCCACTGTCCCTCACTGGCATGGCACCTTGTGTCTTAAAAAAAAAAAGTTAGGGACAGTCTCCAAAATATTGGTGGGACACAACTCTATGGGATGTTAACTCTGTGCTGAGGGCACCTAAAGTAACTTGCTGGTCCCAAATAGGAAATCTTATTATCTTTTAAGGATGAATATTAACATTTCCAACATATCCTTAACAGATCATCATCGTCTTACTGAAGATCATGTCATGGAAGATGGAGTATAATGACATGAGTCATGATATGGAGTATGTTTATCATTATTTGGCTCCTCCAAAACAAGCAAAAATTATACAGGAAACAGTGTGCCATAAAATCATTGCATTTTACTGTAAGCAATTTTCACAAAATATTTTTCCCCCAAAGGAATCCCCTCTTTAATCCTAAAGACTATTTGTCATTAAAGACAGTTACAGAAACAAGCAGAATTATCTACTTGGAACACAAGGCTTTGGTGCCATGTGAGCTCTCACTGGTTCTGTTAGAGACCTTCACCAGCACTTTCCATGGGTACCTGGCCTTCCTACCTTGATTTCCCCAGTTGCAGAAATGCTTATTTTGTTGTTTTCACTTTTTTTTTTTTTAACAATTTAAAGCCCTATCAAGTCCTCGGCTATTGAAGCGAGAGGAATCAACCCTGCCCTGTAGCTCTCACCAGCTAATTTCAGCCATGATCTAATGAGTGGGTGTTAACAAGACAGAGGCGGGACAGGAGGGAAAGGCCCAAGCAGCACTAGGAACTTAGCAGGAAATTCAGCAAAAAGTAAGTGCATAGGAAAATAAAACAAAGATATTTTCATTCTTCAATTTTTTATTTTTTTTTTTTCAAGATAGATAATGAAGAAGAGGAAGTGAAAGCTCATCCCCTGAAGTATCTTCTAGGAGTTTAGAAGAAACAAGTTTCCAGGAAGATCTTAGGCAGGGACACAACTTCATCTTGTGAGAGCAGCTCTCTGTGTAGGGGCATGGAAAGAGAAGGCAGGAGGAGACAGTGCAGGGCAGCAGCACTGCCAGCAGCACACAGCAGATGGGAAATCCAAAGAACTGAGACACAGCAGGAAGCAAGAAGTAGGTGTACAGAGTCTTGAAGAGTCAGCTCGAATGCGACAAGGTAGGAAAAAAGGACACAAGGGTGGAAGAGCTTTGTGACTTTGCCAGACTGAAAGGACAGCAAGGTGCTCCCTGCAGATGGTTGTGCTCAGATCTGGAAACATTTGCATTTGCCTTTCTCAGATGGAGTATTTGTGCCAGATAGGAACACAGAAACTTAAAATAAAAATGTGCTCTCTTTTACACCTCTGTCCCTTCAGATTTAGACATAATAGAAGAAACTGTGCTTATTCTGGACTAAGTGGAATCAAACAGCCCCACTCTCTCTGGAGCTGCTGTGTCCTGTTAGTGCTGCCAACCTTGCTCAGTACAGACTGAATTATTGAACTTCCTGAACTCCCAGTTTTGTCACTTCCTTGCACTCACTCAATTTTTGTGTATTAAGTTGGAAGATTTGTTCACGACAAAGAAGAACCTCAAACCCAGACACTTCTGTTTATTTGCTGCATCCTCTTACCTAGGTTTGGATATGAACACAATACCAAACTGTAGGGAGTTACAAGAACAACATTTTCTCTTCCTTTCGGAAGCTTTTGGTAATTTCCAAGAGCCAAAAGCTAATTATTTTGGCACAAAGAGGCACAAAAGAAACTTTTCGCCATGGCATTGCTGTATAGCCGCTTGACACTTTTGTCTGAGAGGAGAAAGAAAGAGAGGCATAATAAAAAGCCCATGTTTGTCTTTTTTGAGATACAGAACAGTTTCACTGCAAGAAGAAATTAAATAGACAAAGGCTCTTCAGGTTGGAAAAGAAAGATGACTGCAGAGGGAAATTATGGCAGTCTGTAAAACGCAGAATGGAGAAGGTAAATGCAGAGTAATTGTTCACTTTCTCTTGCAGCACAAAAGCTGAGTGGGCATCCAACAAAGGCATTTAGCAGCAGGTTTAAAACAAACACACCCAAAAGGAAGTACTCTTTCCTACCATCCATAATTGCCTTGTGGCAGTCAGTGTGCCTCAGGAGGTTGTGAAGACTGAAAATGGATTTTAAAAGGCATTAAACAAATTCATGTGGGACAGTGTAATCTAACAGCAAATAAACACTGCAGCTTTGGTCAAACTTTTGTGTTTTCAAAGCCTTACCCAGAGCTGGGAGGAGGCACCAAGTGGAGATGATTCGGTATGTGGCCTTTTCCTCCCTCCCTGTGCTGTTCCTGGAAGCAGCGTGGCAGTTCCTGTTCCCTGCTGGGCTCGGGTGTTTCGCATCACTGAGGAGCCGCAAACGTTCTCGGCATTCTCCTGCCCGACTCTACCTTCCAGCAGACTCCCTCGGAGGGCAGGAGATGCTTCTGATAGGGCTTTGCAATCCAACCCTCCCCCCATTTTCCCTAGAGCAACCACACTTAAAATTGTGCCGAGAGAGAATATTGCGTTAGTTCCGGTTAAACCAAGGAAAATTTCAATCCTAATGTTTTGGCATTTAATTACAGCATTTATCTCATATTAAAAGGGTAGAAAATGTAGCTGCCCCCATTACTGGTCAAAATGCTTGTTAGTTCTCAATAATAATTCAGTACTTTTTGCAAAACAAAAACAAACAACAACAAAAAAAGACAAAGCAACCAAGTAACTGGTCTCCATAGCCAAGTGAAACTAACCATTTACCTCAGAGAGCAAGGAAAACCAAACAAAAAGAAAAACCAGAAAATCCACCCTGAAGTCACTCAGTTTAATTTTTAAAAAATTGTGTCAACAATAAAAGATGTTATATTCGACATTCATACAAAAGACAAAATTTCCAGTTATGATTACACTCACCCTTTTATTAAAAAAATGCTGTAATAATGACAATTCTCATCCAAACATTTTCAAATTTCAATTATTCCCTATTCAGCTAAACCCATTGTGTTTTCAAGGAAAATCCAACTGAACTGGGAGTTTGTGCCAGCTCTTTCCCATGTCACAACAAGCTCATTTGTCACCCCAACACTTCTGCAGCCTTGCACTACACACACTCTGCATCACCACCAAGCCAGGGACAGGCAGCTTGTCCCTTATCCCCAGCAGCCCCACCCTCCTACCACCCCCTGTACATGCTCCCCTTTCCTCCCAGCACACACATTCTGCTCCCTCATTTTACCATCCAGGAGAAAAGCAGGAGAGGAAAGCAGCAGACAAGGGGGAAGGGAAAAGGACACAGTGGGTAATCAATGCTGGGTACAAGCCTTATATATATATTTACAGGAAATGAAATTAAAAATGCAAGGGGGAAGACCACAAAAGCCTAGTGACAGTGGCACAGTGGAAATCTGTGATGAGCTGCTGGTGAATTAAGGTTTCCATAGCACTTGTATTCTCAGCTTAGGAGTAGGTTAAAATGAAAAACAGAGGCAAATGGTTATACGTGCATAAGGCAGGGGGATCTTGAGTTGTTCAGCACCCCTGGTGGTAAGGGTCTTCTGGGAAGAGAGTTGCCCTTCAGGGGGTTGTATCTCAGCACAATGCTTTGGGGTTTCCAGCTAAGTGCTCACAAAGCTTTTTCCCTTCTCTACTTGCTCAGGTCTTCTCAGTGTTCACACATTATGAAACACAGATGACAGAGCAAATAAAATGCAGGAAAATGGATGGATAGAGGAAAAAAAAAGAAATAAACATTTGAAAAGTAGATATGAAAAATAAGTATAGATCAGGAGGAAAATAAGTGAAGAGAGAAGCACAGTTCTACAAGGTTCCTGCTGTTCTTGAGAAAGAGCCACCATGATACAAAATACATAACTAAGCACATTGAAATAATAAACTACCCTTTGATACACATAAAAGGAGCTTACCTGAATCATATCTCAGTAAAACAATCACCTGATAAAGCTAAAACCACCATAAAAATATAAGTTAATTTTTTAATTCAGAAGTAGGAAATAAAGAGACTATTTAGCCCTCAGACTGCTTAAAAATACAGAACAGTATATTATATCTTAGTGTATGAAGGCAGAACACTTCAGAATGGTGGCAACAAAAGAAAAATTTGCCTTAGCTTTCCAAAAAGACTTTCAGTGAAACACAGACGTTTCAGTTAATGGGCTTTGACTGTGGGTATTTTAGCTCTAGGCAGTCTTGCCTGGTGCACTTTGAGCTTAATTCTCTGAGGTATCAATCACTTGAAACTCCAGATGAACTCAGGAAGATCAGCAGCTGATTCTAGTCAGAGTCAAGCCCAGCTGTCCCAAAATGGTTAATCAAAGAGGCATTAAAAAATGTGAATCCAGAAGGATATGGTAACCAGGGGTTCATACATTAAGAAAGCAGCAGGACCCTAAATCTGATGATACTGCCTGTCATCACGGCAGAGCGAAAAACAGAAAATGTCCTGACAGTGATATCCAAATGTATTCTTTTCCAAATGCAGCACAAGCTGCAACATGCAGCACTCGTGCCTGAGGAAGAGCAGTCCCTGGGCCTGAGGAGCAAGCAGGACAGCACCTGTAGCCATGTGGGTTGTGGCTCCTGCAGGGAATGCAGTTAGGGCCGGTGCATTCCTTGCTAATTAAATACAGTCCTAGCCTACCAGCCAATTACCCCTGCAACCTTCCCAGGGCCACGTTGGCAAATCTCTGGTCAAATATGGGATGTGTGGAACACTTGAAAGGTAAGTAAACTCAAACTTAAAGCCTTACTGCATACCAGATATAACCATAATATTTTTCTTACTTGTTTACTATTTTCAAGCAATAGCAGCAAAGACTCTCTGGACTCTTAACTTCCCATTGCTTGCAGAGGCTCAGAAATCTCTTCCATGAGCCCTTTGCTTCCAGGCTCTGGGACTGACACATCCACAGCACCCCCAGCTCCCTGGAGCTGGTGATGTGGCAAACAGGGAGGGCAATAAAATGAGGTGGGGCAGTGCTGCAGCAACACCGTGGAAAACTGCTGTACTTGCTGTGAGTGTAACATGGAGACTCCTGCAGTCAGCTCAGCTCTTTGTCAAAGTACAAGATGAGAATCTTATCTTTTCCAAAGCTTTCCTTGAAACACTATACAGAGCTGTGCCTGTGTGTAAGCTTTATCCTCAGCTGCTCCCTTCCCAATAGATAGGCAAAAGAGTGTGATCTGATTTCAGAGGCCAGGGCTACACTCTGCATTCTGCCTCCAAATAGAGCTTTTCCTTAACACCTTTAAAACAAAGCCAGCTCATCTAAGAAATGGGGCTCTGCAGACAGTGGACTTTAGAGGTTTAGTGACAGTTCTTTCTTGCTGAGATTTGTTTTCTGGTCAGAGCCTAATCATGAGTTTTCCAGCAGTACAGAACATGCACATAACTCAGCAAGGCAGCTGGCAGTGGCCACATCCTTCCAAAATCCAGTGATGAGGATTAAACAAGCTTGGTAAAAATCCTTGTTTTGTGATTACTCTGCAACCAAGAAAGCAGCTGGGAATGATTCTGTCACTACCAGGTCTTCCCACACATCCTGCTTTCATCTTAATTTTTATTCATTGGAACATGCAAATTTCCTGTGACACGGGCTGAAATTGCTTCTATTGCATTTCCAAAAGACATCAGAGGATTTCAGCATCAGTCACTATGTCACACAGGCCATTAAACAAATTTTAACGGACAATAGAAGAAAAAAACCCTGAACCAAAAAACATACAGAAAAACTCAGTTCTCCCTCTGGAAACACTATTGTTTATTGCTGTCAAGGTCAATGAAACTATAGGCAAACTGTTTCAGCAAGCCCAGCAGATTTATGTGTGCTAATATTCCACATTGTTAGTGCAGAAATATTTTAAGAGCAGTTAAAATCAGAAGTAGGAAGGCATCAGATACAGCAGCTGAATAAAAACTCTTGAGTGGCATTGAGGCCAATCTGCTGCCTCTCCAAGAGTCCCTTCCTTTTTGAATCTTGGGAGAGAGGGACAAACAGGTCAATTTCTTCCAACTCAGTGAAGAAAATATGAATTTCTGGCCTCAGAGACTAGGAACTCTTTGCTGCTCCCCAGAGAAGATCCAAATTGTATCCAGTTCCTTCAGCCATCCCAGATGTCTGCCCCAGAATCCTGCAGAGAAAGCAAAGAAAGTCCCATAAAAATCAAGTATCATCATGCTGGAAGAAGCTCTCCAGATGAGCCCGGGTCTGGGATCATAACAAATGGAAACACTTCTCCCAGCCATGGTGATGGGCATGTCATACATCTCTTGTAATAATTAAATTATTTGTTTGTTCAAAAATGAAACCTTTTGTATCTTAGCAAAAACTAAAGCAGGGAGCATAACCAACCATCAAGACTGAGCAACAGAGACACTCTCCTGTTACTGGTTTAGTTGCCAATATTTTAGTTTAGTGACAGATATTAGTCCCAACTGTTAACAGTCATATAAACCAATTCACATCCAGCATGTTTCACATGGTGTCAGTGTTTTATTCTCATTCACTGAGGAAGAAATCAGTATCTAATCCAAAGGAGCCAAAGGCTCTTGTCATTGAAAATCACCTTGACTGCTGCATGCCCCCTTTTCTTCACCACCCAGCAAAATTTTGACTATTGTTAACAGATTTGGTTTGGTTTTCTGTTCTTTTAAATGGTACACTTTGTGCCTTTTTCATCTAAATCAGGTAACATTTGCAGCCTGGCCTTAGATGACTAAGGGCAATACAGGGAATAAAAGGCAGAAATGAAACAGAACTTCAATTTCCTTAGTTAAAGTTATGAGCTTTACCACTCTCCAGTGCTGCCTCCCTCACTGAAATAGTAAAGTATAAGTGCAGGCAGCTCTGGTGTTCAGATTATATGATCACAGCGTTCCCCTTTTGTTGTTGCTCGTTCATCCTTTTTATGTAACTGTTGCCTTAGCTGTGAAACCCATAAAGGTCAACTTGACTCTAAACTGTATCATTGGGAAGAGTTATCAATATTGCAGACAAAGCATACAAAGTTGCCACACATTTTCTTGATTTTTGGGAGAAAGTATGTTGGTAACTTTATTCTAAATGCAACTGCTACTGCGAAAATACCTCTGCAATTGAACTTACTGCCTAAGATTGGGCCTGGAAGAGGAGGAAGCTGTAAAGAAATGGCACAGTCTTGCTAATAACTGTGTAGAGGGCAGAAATAAGGTCAGACAGCAATTCTGCTGTCTTTACTAAATTCCATGGATCTAATTTTTGTCTCCCATTGCTATAATTTCAGTGGTATTACTTTATTGACTTTTATCCTAATGTAATCCAATGTATCCCAACTGTTCATTGTTTCTCTTAGTAAAATATTTCTTGTGGGTGTAATAAGATTTTGGTGAATTTATCAGTATAATCACAAAAATTGCAAAAAACTAGAACTAAAAATACACCAACTGCAATATGTATTTGCTCTATACTCAACTCAGTTATTAGTGTTATATTGGGAAGAGACTGCACTAGGCCTGGAGTTTTATGGGGATCTGTGCTTCACTTATGCTGGGAACACCTTTCCCAGCTAAAGCACACTTTTACTGTAATGAAATGCTTCAAGCAATCAATAATTTTCTCAAAATTTCATTTTGGAGGAAAACTTCTGAGATCATCTCTGTCTTGTTTCAATATTTTCACTCCAAAATCATTTTCCTGAGACAAGTAGCACAGTGCCTATAAACAGGGGGTACATCATGCTGCAATGCAGGGGACTCTAAATTAAAGCTCACATTTCAGTCTAACCATCACAACTTTATCTTCTGAATGCTGAAATTTTACTCAAGCTAACAAATTAAACTTCACAAAACAGGTGAAAGAGATCTCTCCCTCCAGCATTCATTATGCTGTTTCCTGCTTTCTTCCACTTTTCCCTGGAGCAAGGTGGGTGCAGCCCTGCAAGGAGAACATGGCAGGAGGGCTGTTTTGAGGCCACAGGTTTGTAACTCTGCCTGGTGTCACTTGCTGTCCCCACGCTCCTTCCTGAGCTGGCGCTGGCGTCTGGCTGGGCTGCTCGGGCACAGCTGAGGGGGAGGTGGGAAGCAGCACATGGAACTGCAGTGGGAAGGCGAAGGGGGCCACGTGGAAGGCAGCAGGAGAGCTGCTGGTGGTGGCACAGCGGGCAATGCCCACAGAAACCTCCCTGAGGCTCCCAGCACCCGCTGAGCAGAGCCTGGCTCTGAGCGTGGCAGGATGTTTTCAAAGAAAGGTTACAAACTTCAAACAGATAAAGATTTGGTTCCCACCAGGTTGTGGCCAGGTGTAATTTAGATCCCTCACAAGAAGCCATCATCCCTGAGCTGAGCCATCCCTCGGGCTGCACTCAAACCACATAGGCACTGCAGGTCTGCTGTGAAAATCCAGATTATGCAACAATTCTCCTACCAGTGCCAAAGGAAACCTGGGAACTTCATTGCTACCCTTGTCCCCACTGACATTTTCATGACTTTCAAGAGGGAGATTATATCTGAGAACTGGTTATTACATGGGGGGTGAAAAAAAGCAAAGTAATTTAAAATAAATTTTGTTATGTTTGCATTTCAGAATAAATGTAAATTTGCACCAGAATTGATGTGGAATGAGACTTTCAAATGTGTTGGTACAAGGCTGCACATGAGGTAGTCACAGATGATTGATACAATGACTGATGCTATAATTTAGCTTTTTATGCAGTTTAAATGAGCACTCAATTCTGTACCCTTTAATCACAAAGTGGCATTTCATCTCAGGAGTAGCCAGCTGTAGTTCAATAAAAGAAAGGGTGCCCAACAGGAATAGGCAAAGTAGGCTGAGGCCTCCAAAAGAACCCAGATCAAAAACATTATTTGAAAAATGAAATATTAATATGGGCAAGGTTTCCAACTAAATGTTTCCTTTGGTATTTGTTCAAGTGAATGTTATACCTCTAGTGGCAGCAGAAGTGAATTATTTAGCATAATGACGATGGAAAATTCAGGCTACAGTTAAGGAGTTTCTACATCTTGGCTATAGGTATGTACATACAAAAATGTGCATAATTTTTGGAAAAATGAAACCTTAAATCCCTCTGTCAATAATTCACACTGCTCAGAGCCTGAAAGTGGAGCAGGAGAGGATGAGCAGGCCTTTCCAAGTTAAATATGGTGATTTGTCCAAATAAAATGACAGAACTTGGGCTTCCACACAGAATTGGGATGCACCCATGGCTGATGCTGAAATGGCTATTACCTCCCCTCAAAGGAGAGCTTGTTATAAAAATGCTGATGTACAACCTGTCCCTGCAGGAATGAGGGATGGCAAAGTGCTCACTCCAGCTGTTCCGAGAGGGAGGCACACGGCAGGCCTGGCTTAGGCTGCCACAGTGCTGCGAGTCAGGCTGTGGACATGTGTCTCCTCCCAAATCCAGCTCTGTTGACAGCACAGTCCTCCCCCAGTCTGCCCAGAGGCTGGTGAGCATTGCCCAGCAATAGGTTACCACCCCTCTGATCTGGATATACTTGTTTGAACACTCCTTAACCTATTTCAGAAAAAATCAGCTGGGCCAGCAAACCCTTATTACTTAAAATGTTAGGCCATGGTTGCACAGACATTTCTGCTTCCCTGCAAGGCAAGCTCCAGCCATTTCTGCTCCCTTTCTTTGGGTCTGTTTTGGCTCTGCATTCCCCAACCCACAGGTCTATGCACTATTTTGTCTATTTCTATAAACCTAAGTTGTTGTTGTTGGGGTGTTTTAAAGTTGGTCACCCCCAGCACTTCTCATTCACTTAACTAACTGTTACAGTCTGTGCAAACACATCAGAGGAGATGGTGAGGGGTTGGAAAAAATCACCAGAAGATTCCCTACATCATATTTGCCTTCAGAATAAATATCTTCAGGAAACCATGGTCTGACATTCCCTAATCCTCTTCTGGATTTGGCATCTGGTAAACTACATGACTCTGGTTATTCTACAATCACAGAAAAAATGATCTTAACCTCTTCTTAGTGTGACCTCCCCCAGATCCACCAAACTTGGCAGCATCTCCACTGTGCAAGGGGGTTTTGGCCTGGGCCTTCACGTAAATTATTTGGGCTGTTTACAAGTGATACCTTCCCATACACAGTTTGGAACATGCCCAAGGCAGGTTGCTTCTAATGCCTTAAGGCAAAGGGGTCACTGTAATACCAGATGGAGAAATAAACCCTAACCGCTGTGCGTGCAAATCAGGCACAGGTAGGATCTGCACGTCCTCTTCAAGCCAGAGCAGGTAGATTATCTGCACTCTAAGCTTCTCAATCGTTGGTGGCAGCAAAGCCCAAATCCAGAAGCATTTTCAATTTCCAGGTCAGAGATCAACTCCAGCCCAGTTCCCTCCCAGTCTCTCTTTTCTGCAGCATGTTTGGAATGTTTCAAAAGCTGCACAAACTAAACACAAGACCATCTGCTTAGCAGCAACAGCAACTCCTTGTCTTCAACTTCCAGCCTTTGAAAATCCCTTGTCTTGGTCCTGCTGACCAAACTAAAGAATGAATTCAGCAGGAAGGACTAGTGCTCTCCAGAGTAATTCCCAGCAGATCCCCAAGAGGAAGCCTGGAGCCTGCCTTGGCGTCATGCTCAAGAAACAGAGCATGCAGTGTGGAGAGCCCTTCAGAGAGCGGCCAGGATCAGAGAGGGAAGGACATTGGTACCTGCGGTCAGCTTTTAGCAACAAATCCAAATATCAGGGCAGGCGTTTGCTGAGGCGATAGCAAAGCTGTCGGTGAGACTGCCCTGCCTCCCCTCCCTACAGCTGCACAAAGACTCAATAAGTCACACAGAGAACGCTTGAGCAGTGGAGGTGCAAAATGGAGCGTATTAACTGAAGCTTTTAATAAGATTTTGATAACAATGATTTTTATGTTAATCTCTGAAGAGTTTGCTTTTGTAGCATATAACTGATAAGCATATAATCTAGTTTTAATTTAATCTCTGCAGGTGTTTCCCGATGGTAAATGTTAAATTTTTATTGCTTCCTTAGGCAGTAATAATAGGGGAAATGTCCGTAGGGCTCCCACCATCCGTTTGTATGCAGATAGCATCATATTTTATAATAGCTGTAAATCTGACAGGATAGACTCTTACTGTTGAGATGATATTATAAATATGTGTCAACACTGAATAAATATCTTTGAAAGGAAAATAAAATAGAGATGTTATTAGAGGTCTAATGAAACAACCATAACTGCTTATTTATAAGAGATGTATGCGCACATCCTTGGAAAAAAGTAGAGCCCATGCTGGGTTTGCAGCTTTCCGATGAGCAGGACCTGGAGATTCTCAGCAGGGTCCTGCAGACAATGCAGAAATAGATCCTACACTTCATAAAGATGATGACTGTCTATAAACCTCTACATGTTTGTTCTCTCTGAGGTTTCAAAATGATTATAAATACCACAGTGTCTAAGACTCAATTATGGCTTCTTTCATACAGCTTAAGAGCACAGCATGTCAGGAGCTCCCACATGAAGAACCACAAGACTCCAAGTACAAGGAACTGAACCCTGATGCCTCTCTGAAGTGTAATGCAAACACATTTTGGGCAAAATTCACTCAGTACGAGACCTGAAAGGGATTTGATCCCTTAGATCTTATACTTAGCTTTGTTCACTGAGCATACATGAAACCTGCCCTTGTTTACATTTAGTATTTTAAAGGCAGTGACACTTTAGGATGTATTTTCCTTGAATAATTTTATCTGTTCTGCAGCAAATGTGACTCTCTGGCATGCTGTGCTCACCATGTCCATAGACACATCTCAGGGACCCAGCAACACAGGCAGAGAGCTGAGCTAAAAGATTCCTAAGATGGAACTGGCTTGGCTCCAGGCAGTGGAGAGCATGGGCAGAGAGCTTTGAGCTGTCTTTAATTCTCCTGTATAGGCATGCCCTGAAAGGGATTACACTTTAACAGAAGTCTAGATATTTCCTCAATGGTGCTGAGATATGTGGCTCCCAAGGTCCACATCATTAGGTATAAAAACAAACAGTCTAACCTCTGACACAAAAAATACACACGAGTTCGTCTGAGTCCCCAGTGACAGGGAACAGGAATACAGCTCGCTGCCACTGAAGGGGGGAAATTTGAAAACCTGCCACATAAGCAAGTCAAAAAAATCCAAAACACTTTAGCTGGTGAATTAAAGTTACAAGAACAGTTTGGACAATTTAGGTTAAACAATTCTTGCTTCTATTGTAAGTCAGAACATGTATGCTGCTTTAAGGTGGTAGTTTAAATGCACTATTGTTTCTTCTGCTAATCTTTAAAAGTGAAAAAAAAAAGATTTGTTATGGAGACTTTTTAATAAATTGGTATTAACTAGAAAGAAAACTCCAATCATTTTCTACAGAAGAAAACATGAGTGCAAATGGAAAGGTAGATATGTCACTCCCTTTCCTGAGTTACTTCAAAGCCAAATAGGATCTGCCACATTGTGCCACGGAGAAGGGAACTGTCAAGAAAAACAAAACATCACATTAAGAATATTGGTTAGTAAGAATTAAATGTATTATGAGCTATAGGTAAGATTCAGCTATATAAAGTGCTTAGCTCTCTCCTATCTGCTCACTTGTTTTCATATCAACTTTTGTAAACATACTGTTAATTTGGGTGACTTCTTCAGTCTCGGGATCCATTAAAGGAGGCCCCTCATGAAGTGTGTGCAGTCAGCCCCTGGAACTGCCCTGGCCTGCACACATGTGCCAATGTTCCAGCTCCACGGGGCGTGTGGTGAACACAGAACCCAGGTGTGTGCCACCACCTCTGTTATAAATGCTACATCATGTCCTTATGTCATGACAGATAAAGTGCAATATTTTGCTAATCAAGTCTGCAAAATTACAGGAATCAGGCATAATGCTGTGTTTCTCACAACTTAAGAAAATCCTTTCTGTGATAAATGTGTTGTGAATCTCCCATATGAAGTATTTAAACAGATGGATAATCACCACAGCAACCAAAACCACCACAGAGTCATTCAAGAGCATTTCATCTCTGCACACTCCACTGTCAGGTTTCATGCTATAAGGAGGCAGTATTTTATGTAACAGAAGACCAGCCAATGCTTTTAGGTAACTCACAGCAGTTTCCAAGATAGGTAAAAAGTCAGAGGAACAATTATAAGCTGCAGGAACAGCATTTTTTTACATGGTTCACACTTAAGGTGACCCGACAAACTTGTTGCAGATTCTTTGCTGCATCTTACTTCTCTGCTCCTCTGCATTTCTGTTTCTGTTGTCTTCTTCATCCACATTTTCTCCTCTCATCTTTTCCTTGCTCTACCAGCATCATAACAAGGAATGTAACCTCAATGTCCCTCTAATCGCAGAAATAATTAATTATTTGGGCAGAATAAAGCAGCCCAAAAAGCAAAAGAAACAATGACCTAGCTATAAAGGAGAGAACTTCCAACAGATTTGAGATACTCCCAGTTCCTGCCACACAAGGCAGCAGTCTCCATCTGAGCAGCTTTCCCGGAGCACCGGGCACTGAGCACCCCACACTCACCTTCTCCATCCATTTGCACCCCTGGAGGCAGCGAGGCACGGCAAGAGCAGCGGGAAGGAGCCAAACCAGGCTTGGTGCGTGCCCCAAACCAAACAGCTCTGTGCTGTTTCCGCGATGCTTCAACAGCCGTGGCACACACACGGACCTTTGGGAATGCCTGGCACGGGCAGAGTCTCTCCCAAGGGCACAATCGGCAGGGATTTGTGCTTTCCGAGGCACCAGCAGCGAGGACAGAACACCAGCCAGTCCTGCTCGCAGCTTTCACATTTAACTGGAGTTAACGCAGGGCTTTTAAAAATCACAAAACAGCGTGGACACCAGCTGTAGTGATCGATGGGTGGAGAGGAAGGAGAGCAGCTCGATTCCTGGTTTTCAACAGGTGGATGCAAACCTTAACAAATGTATGACAGAAAAAAGCTGGATCCTGGAAATTTACAGAGGCAGACATAACACCTGCTTTTAGAGAGTCTGAGCTTTCTTTGTAAATGAACTGGATGAACTGGAAAATACCAATTTGTCTAATTAATGTGCTTTTAAAGCAAGCCATTTGAGATTATGTTTTTATTTGATCATTCTGTTTGTTATTAATTTGAATATCTCTGAAGCATGTTTATGTATGCTGCTTCTTCTGAGACAGGTTTCCAAAATGAGGAACACCCTCCATTGGATTAATACTCAGAAAAATCATAATAATTTTTTGAATGTATTCTGAAAGGCTGAAGTCTGATAATCTTTTTAAAAACAAGAATTCCAGTTTATTTTCAAACATGTTAAAAATCTAAGCTGATTTAGATTGTCAAGAAACAAAATATTTTGCCAATTTTCACTGCATAGATTTTCAGAAATTCTGACAAAATTATAATTTCTCTATATAATAATTTACCCATATTATGTAATTTGTGGCTGAAAGACTGAACTTCTTAATGGACCATTAGATCTGCAGAAAGAAGATGAGTGCTGATACACACACACCTTGCCAAAGTTGGAAAATATACTTTTTTGAATTTATTTAATGTCTTCCATGATTTTAAATATGTTACTTCCTGTTCTGGATTGTTTCATGTTATTGTGAAACACACGTGGCTGCTGTGTTTATTTCATCACGAATGTGTCTTCATTTCACTGAGGGGTAAAGCTTGGTAATGGGTAAAAGATGTTGCAATCCTGTACTGGGTGGCTCAATATAAACCTTAATTATCCACCTGACTTGCAACAAAAATATTTTGCTGCATTAAAGATCTTGAAGTTTGGGATGATACTGGGTGGTGATTACATATGGATTTGTTTATATTACACGGAGGGGAAGTTGGGAAAAAAAAACAAGGGAAGATGATTTAGTGGATAATCCATAGTACGAGCTGAAGTCCGCAGTCTAATTGAATGAAAACACATTAAGTAAATAAGAGGAATGAAGAACAAAGGTAACAGCATGGAAGTGTTTACAGAGACAGTGTGTCCCATTTAAGCCGTGCTGCTGGTCAAGCCTGGATGTTCGGCTAACACTTCTATTCTGGTTCAGCCCGGGGTGACACTCGCCGCCCCTTGCAGCGGGGCACCAGCGATGGGCGGCACGGAGGCGAGCCCGAGCTGCTCTGGGACCCGCAGGGCAGAGCACCCGGCGGCCCCGAGCGCTGCGGGAGCCGGGAGAGGGGCAGGAACCCCTCCGGGACGGGGTCAGGCCTCGGGAACCGTGAGATGAGGTGAAGTATTATTAAAAAACACCTC